>NC_137648.1:10631156-10886156 GCF_963383615.2 Lipophrys pholis
AACTACTTCCGTCAGTTCGTATCTGACCCCTCGCCTCGTCTTTTAGTTGATGTTCTTTAATTCTCAGGAGTTTTTTGTTTTTTTTACTGAGGCATACTTTGTTGAAGAAAAGCTCAAACGGTTTAACAAATACTTTTTCAAAGAAATCAACATGTGCTTATGCCAATCATAACGTTTCTGCTCTGAAATAACTATATGTCTATGAAGAGACTTATTCCTCCAGCTGCTTAAAATGATAATTTCTATCATTATCACTGTGACCATAACACAGCAGATTTTCACCTCCAGTACAAAGGCAGTCAGATTAAGAGGTGACTAACTCACCCAAACACTGCCTGGAGTCAGTTAACTGTTTGCAGATTTCGTATTTCAGCTTTGAACAATTATGTATTTACTGTAGTTTTACTAATAGTTGATAATTGTCATTGGGTACCCAGGGTGAGCTCAGATTCAGCTTCACCTTCAAAGAGCGTGGTTTGGATAATTTGGTCTGTTTACAGCCTGTCAGCTTGTCATGACTTTGCTGGTGACTCTGTGCTCCCGGGTCTCAGCAATTACTGCGGTGACTAATGTGAAATCTTATCAAAACCAATAAGAAATATGGTCCAAAGTAGGAAAATGAGAACCAGCTTGAAATAGACGGGTGGAATTATCGTCTGACAGAAGTCTTTAAAAAAAAAAAGAAAACCCTGAAACTTTTAGAAACAGCTCTGGTTCATATCAAGCATGAGATGTGTGGAAAGTGGAGAAAGCTGTGACGGACAGAGAAAAGAAGGGACTGGAAGGGGAAGAAAGAAAACTATATCACAGAGGAGAAAATGTGTGTGCGTGTGTGTGTGTCTGTGTGTGTTTAGTGTGATCCAGCTCTGCGATTCCTGCAGCTTGTTAGTCATGCTTGTTAATATGCACCTTTTTTACGGGCGGTGTTCAAAGCCTGATGTGGTGTTTCATCTCGACCTGCCTTCTCCACGCAGACAAGGACAGATGAGGAAGTAGAGGGGGTAGGAGAATGGAGGACATTATGGAGTATAGACGTGGTAAGGTTTTTATTATTTTACTGAGGTGGGGTGGTTTTAAGAAATGTGACCAACAGTAACTTCTAGCTTAGTTTGGTCAATGGGAAATGGGCTTTCACTTATCTGCATTTTAACATTTCAATCTCAGCATTCTTTATATGATCAGTCCCATTCACCCATTCACAAAGATGACAGCTGCCATGGCAACTCGAGGTTCAGTGTCTTTCCTATGGTCACGAGGTGAGGGTGGGATAAGGACTCAAACTGCCAACCTTAGAGGAATATGACCAACCATTCCACCTGAGGCACACTGATAGATGATATATAAGATGAATGGACAACACACCCACCCAGCACAAGCAGTGATCTGATTGGTGGAGAATAACACAAACAACTGTACAGGTTCTCCAAACTGCCATTGTTCAGTCAGTTCGGGCACTTTGTTATGGTTTGGGAACTAAAATAAAAATTGTAATTTTTAGAAATTACTGTTTGAATGGAAAGCATTTTGAGGTGAAAAATACAAAAAACCTGCATGTTGATTTTAATGATGTAAAGTGCTTCATACAGGGTCAATGTAGCAGCATGGGCCCGTTACAACATTGAGAGTTTAACACTCATATTATTTATCAATCAACCATTATTTGTGAAGCAGGCACTAGTGGAGGAAAGTGAAGAAGGCGGTGGTGGTAAAACAATCCATATCACACCACGTTGTCCCCGACACATACTGTGTGCGTGTGACCGCTCACTCGCCCTCTCGCCTCCCCTCCCGTCTCCGTCTCCCTCTCCCTCTCAGGCCTCCACCAGCACCTCCAGGTCCGAGGAGCAAGGCTTTCTGGGGGATCAGAAACAGATGTGCCTCCTGCCCCTCTTCTCTTAACTTACACAAAAGCACACACGCTGTCCTGTACACACACACACACATACACACACACTCACACGCTGGCGGCAATTCAGAACCGGCACCGGGACTCAGTCAGAGCGACGGGCCAGCATGACCCTGAGCTTGACCCCGGCCTGCAGCGCCTCAGACAGGAAAGAGACGCAATTGGCTTCAGCTGTGACCCGCCGCCCGCTCTCTCCTGCACACACCCCCCTTCTCATTAAGACAAACTGTTTTTAAAGGCAAAGCAGCTTTCACTAGTACTAAAGCCAACACCCTGGAGCAGGGAGAGGGGGCTGCTGGGGTGAGGGGAGTGGGGTGGAGTAAAATAACGTGAAACAAATAGGAGCTGGAGCTCCGGGCGCACAAAGGAGATATTAAAGAGAAAAAAAAAGGGAACAGAACATCAAGGTGAAGGAAAAAAGTTATAGAGAAAAAAGGTTGCAGAGTGTAAGAAAATCCAGACTGAAGGATGAGGGGAAAGTCAAACATATCACTTGCAGCTGTTCCCAGAATACATTGCATCTTGGCATGGTTTTTCTAATAAGAAAGGGTGGTGTCATGGTTACATTCATATCAAAACATCCAAAACAACAGCTTTAAATGGGAGAAAGAAAAGGAGATGAAGTCACTTGATAATAATGACAATAAAATCACTGTAATTATAAACAGCAGTAAGAGGCGCATGTCTCAGAAACAGACTGCTGAGTGAACAAACAGCATATTTGTTTGTCTGGGGCGATACAGCAAAAGCATATGGAAAGAATTGGACTGGTTTCATTCCCATTAAAAGAAAAAAAAAAACCTCTTTATACTTTGCGAGTGTCTGATTTTTGTAACCCATCATTCCTCTAAAGCCTCAAAACACCAACATTTCTCTTGCAATTTTCTCCCTTGCAGCCAGTGGTGTTTGTACCCAGTGGAAACTGTGGCTGCGTGTCCTTTCCAGGTTGCAGTGCGTCCGCAAAACCTTTGCATTTAACATGTTTGGCGACCTGCAACGGCCAAAACCTAAGCTAAAGAAAACATACTATACAGATTTGTGTGAGTCACTGTGTGTGTATATGTGAGTGTGTAAGTGAGAGTGGCAGGGCATGCTGAGGTAGATTAATACCGCCGCTCAGAGGGGGGGCTTCCCCCATTCAGGGCTGACTGATGTGCGTCCCAAATTGATTTATGAAAACGGCCCTTAATCAATTATGTGTGGAGAAAGAAGGAGAGAGAAAGAAAAGAAGAAAAGAAGAAAAAGGGGATCTGGGGGGGGGGGGGGGGACATAGAGTGGGAAATAGAAAGGAAAGGGAGTATGAAGCATTTTGGGGGTAAAGTGTGTGAATGATGCTGCTCTGCGGAGGAATGTTTCCAGTGGACGCCACTTCATGCCACAGGTGTCCAACATGGTGGATGTGATGGTTTGTCGGGGAGATCACAATCCTCTGAGGCTGATCCTGATGTATGCCGCCGCCTCTTTGGGCAACACACTGAGCGTGCTGCATCTACAACCATATCACCATTAGCCGCGTTCATAAACCGTGCAAAGGCCGAGTGTTATGCTGACAAATAAAAGCAGGAAGTGTAGGGAGAGAGAGAGAGCACACACGCTCAGACACTTAGCAGAGGCAGTAAAAGATGTGTTTGTGCAGCAGTGTAATGTGGTTATTGTAGTAATAATAGCCCAGTTTTTTGGGCTGGGTGGGGGAAGAAGTGGAGCAGAGTGAAACTGCAGTTGTTTAAAAAGCCCTTCCCTTTGTGCCTGAGACAGGGATGTGTGGGGGGAGCGGGGGGTGGGGGGGTCACGCTGAGAGCTCGTTTCTCCTGCCTGTCAGAACTCTATCTGGGATCCAGCCGGAACTAATCAACTCCAATAGGCCTCCCTATTACCCAGAGTGCAATGGGCCACTGGCCGGGGGCTGGCCGGTGGGAAACAGTCAGGAGAGGGAGAAGGAACCCCCCCCACACACACACACACACACCCAACCATCACTATCCCTCCACACACACACACACACAGACACTCCACCAACCCGTGCAGTACGAACAACACTCCCACTGTTTCACACTGAAGCAATAATAAACACTTGCAATAATATTTTCACAGCGAGCAATAGCCTGCTTCAGATCAGAACCTCGCACAGCTGTGGAACTGCACTCCTACGCACATGGGCACCCGCTGAACATGCAAGCACGCACACACAAGGCCTCCTCGGTCACGCACATGTCACTTCAGGCAGATGCTAAAACTGGACACAGTTTGGAGGATGCCCGGCCAGAAAGTTGTGCTTCTCCACAAGGCAGCGAACTGCGAAAAAAGATTCTGCATTCAGCTCTCACAACCCGTCTTCAATCTATTACTGTGTTTAGATGTCTGACATGCGTGAAACAAACATGTGGATTGTGCTTGTTTGTGCTTTTAGTATTTATTTTATTTATTTATTTGTTTGTTTATTTATTTACCATTGATTCATATTGAAATCAATCATTTTTTCAATTGTTGCCATTTATTGCTAACTTCACTTTTTTTTGTAGTATTTTTTTGTTATGTAATTTAAAAAAAAATAGTGGCTAAAAAAGTTTGGGGTGAAAAACTTTTAACTAAAAAATTATGCTGTAGTAGAAAATAACATCGCCCTCTAGTGGCTTTATAGCTGCACTGTAGTAAGTTAAAGGAAAGTGAAGTCCGAGATATTCATATGATGCTTGCTTAAAAGTTTAGTATAGTGCTTTAATAATATTGTGGGTTTTTTGGAGGAAATGTATTTTCAAATAAAATTTAACCCAATGTGTTTTTTACTGCAAGTTTGTGGAAGATCTTTAATTCTAGTCTTGGTTTCAAGAAATTAAGCTTCAGTAATAAATGCATTTTGTCCTGATTCTAATCAACTTGTGTGAAAGTTCCCAAAATAAGTCAGTATATCACTTGTTTGTTTTGGGAAAATGTTTGAATAAAGCAGAAACAGAATAGAATAATGATAAATACTCTCACTGTAGCTCAGAGGAAATTATGTTTCAAACAGTGAAGACAATATGATTTAGGAATAGAGATGATTTAGAAAGCGAGCCAACAAACTGCCTCCTCTTCGGGTCCTTCAACAGTCTAGACGACTGTGTGACGAGTCCTACGTCACAATCAAAGGCCAACATTGTGAGTGTGTGCACAAGCTTTAGTGTGTGTGCTTTTCTGAGTGACTGCAGTCTCCTTCACCGAGGTGAAGTGGGGGCAGATTTAAATGAGGGAAGAAAATGACCCCCCCTCCCGCTTGATGCCCCGCTCCACATTGCATGTGTAAAGCATGCTCAAGCTCTATTTCGTGCACATGTTTTTTTTTTTTTTGTAAAATCTGACTAATTAAAATCTGTTGAGCTTTCCCTCTTCTCTATGACTTGCTGGACGCATGTGTGAGAATGTATATGTGTGTGTGTGAGAGAGGAGGTATGTTGAGGCTCCTGAGGGGCCCACATAAAGGTATTAGTCACATGGGAACCCTCTCTGTGCCCTGTGGTGGAGGAGGGGGCATTGAGGGGCACTGGGGTGGGGTTAATCCCCATTCACCCCATCCTTCAGTGAGCCTGGCCGGGCACAATGAGCCCTGCCCGCCTCCCCCTATGTCTCCACTGTGACCTCTGACCCCCCGTTCATGGGCGCTGTCCCTGGCGCCTTTATGCCTCCCCCCCGTTATTATCTGCAATATTTACTCCTTTTGATTTCCCTGCTGGGCATTGCCGTCACCCACACAGCTCTCCTGACTGACTTGAGAACTCAAGTGCTCTCCTTCCTCTGTAGGAAGCGTCGCCTCGAAAACCCGTAAAACCAACAGCAAACACCACCTGAGGGGGAAATGTCGGCACACACCCACTAATTTATGACTTCTTAATCCATTCAAAGTGGACGAAGCCAAGGAGTTCCTGCTCACGTTTGAGTAAGAAATTAAGAATCCTTAAAAAGAATAAGGTCAAGTTAAATACATTTACACTAGGGTCATTGACCAGAAAGGTACAGGAGGAAATAAGAGGTGAAATGTCTTCTTGGTGTGAAGATTATGCTTCTCAATATAGTGATGACATAATGTATATATCTCCAAAGAAAAATACAATTTCATGTCCTTTCTCAATAACTACTACTACAAATTGTAATCTATTCTGTTCAAAATTAACAAACGTTAAAAAAAAACTCGGAAAACATTTTTTTATTGATAAAAAACTTGATAACTATTTCAAAATTTAGAAATTTACACATAGTTGAAAAAATTACATCACTCTGATTTCTAGAAGTTTGATTTATCTGCTGCAGAATGTCGCCTTTCTAAGTGAGTCTTTGTTGCCATCTGCTGACTTTAGACTGCAGTACATTCATTTTCCTCTTTACAACTTAATAGGGCAACATGACCATGAGTGAATTGACCGTTCTCAGTGTGGTTGTCTTTTAGGTCCTCAGTTTGTACCAAGTGGTTAACCAGGCTGCATCAGTGAGAAGATTGTACCAGACAATTTAAATCAGTGGTCACGGATGAGCAGCCATTTAACAAGGAGTTGACAGTGCTCTATGTTTGACTGAAGTGTATTTTGAAAATAGTTTGTAAGCCTGCACTGCAGAATATAAAGTATTATTCCAAAAAATGCAAAGGTTAATTATCCATTAGGGAAACCCTCGTTCCTGTGGAGGGAACATGCAACCTCCACACAGAAAGGTCTTGCCAGTATTTGACCCGGGATCTCCTGGCTGTGAGGTGAGAGCACAAAACTGCATGTCCTGCACCTTTAACTCATCAAGTATATTGACTATTGACTTAATATAAATCTGGTTTAGTTGTACGGAAATGCAAAAAACTAAATCTAAATATTCACAACGAATAAGGCGTGTACATAAAAACCCTCAAAGCTCATTAAAGAGTTAAAACATTTTTAAATACTTTAATTCAGTGATTAACACACAATTGGATAAAATACTAAAATCTGAACTTGTATAAAATTTCTTCAGGTTTCTCTCGTCATCTCACATGAGCGGACAACGCAAACCATCCTTCACGTTGTCTCTGGTGGTCCATCTAGGAAAGACAGATGAAGAACGTTAGGAAGGACAGATCAGCGTAGGTCAAGCACATATTTACCGTTCACGGTTCAAATGTTGAGGGGGTACCTGTGTTCTGCCTTCCCTCTTTTGTCCTCCAAAACTGTGAGCAGACAACTCAGATCCGGCACTTCTGCAACAAAAATGTATCATGTTGAACATTCTGACCACGCAGTTTTAGAAAAACTGCCTCCCCACATTTCTTTCATGATTTACGCCGACTCACCGTCTCTCAGAGTCACGACTGTCTAACTGAAACTCCTGTTCAGGCAGCAGAACTGACGCCCCGACGCCGTCTTCTCCTGCTGGAAAGGACGAGATGTAAAGATTTTTAACCGGCCTGTGTGGTCGGACCGACACGACGAGCTGCTTTTACCTGCCGTACCGGCTGCGTTTGGACTGAAGGCGGACGGAGGGATGGGGGAGACAGACGGAGACACTTTGCCTGAAGCGCTTTGCTTTTGTTGCTCGATGAGCTGGAGCAGCCGCCCCCTGGCTGCTGCGCTCTGCCTGTTCAACTCAAGCAGCCGCTGCTCTAGGCTGTTGGCAGTGACGTCAGGGGTCCTTGCCTGTGCAAAAAAACAAACAAACAACGATCCAGTGTGAAGGTGGATCACCTCAACTAAACCTGCTGACCTAAACCTAAAAAAAACACAGGAAATTCCATCACACAGTTCAGAAATCACAAATCCATATCAAACCTCACCAGTGGAGTCAGTGGCTCTTCTTCAGGAGACACAGACCTTCTGGTCTCTCCAGCACTCCGAGCTGCGACTCTCCCTGTGCTGCTGGAGCTCGATCTCTGCTCGCTGCTGCTGATATATCCTCCCGCGTCCGAACTGATGCCTCGGGCCCGGCCGAGCTGAGCTCTGATCACGTCGTTCTGTCTGCTCAGCTGCGTGACGTCAGCCAGCATCGCCTCCGGAGAGAGCTGCGTGCGAAGAGGGTCTGAGGACAGCGACAGTGAGGAGGCGGAGGGAAGTCTGGTGGGTTGCAGGCTGGTAAGACTCGAGGCTGAGCCGTGAGCCCGAGCGTCCACACTGTGATGTAGGCGAGCCAGAGCAGGAAGCTGCTGCTGCTGCACTGGATTAGTCACTGTGAGAAAAAATGAAATCAGAGTTATCAGTTGTGTCACATTGAAGACGAGAGATCGATAAGTGAGAGGTACGAGAAAATAACCTGGATTATTTTGCCATTTATCACTCTGGCAAGGGGGAGAAAGCTGGACAGTCGGAGAAACTAAAACTTGTGGGAGTTTGGGAACGTGCTCAGCGTCACGTGCAGACTGACACACTGTAAAATAGTATTTTGAGAATAAATTACAAATCCATACAGTTTCCACTCCCAGGCAGAGATATAAAGACTTACACGAACCTGCGTCGCTGACGTCAGAGACTTGGGTTGTGCCCCTGTGTTGGCCGAGTAGTCCGAGTCCTCCCATCACCAACACCATCGAGTCCAACTTCTGCTCCAGCTCTGAAGTCTGCTGCTGCAACTCTGCCTGAAAGGCGCCGTCAACACATTGGAAAAGAGTAAAACCCTCTGAATCTCACACATCAGTACAGTGGAATCTGCGAAATGTAAAAGTTCAGTCTCACCCGCAGGGAAGCAGCTTCTTCTCTCAGAGTCATCGTCTCAGCTGTGAGTGCGTCAATCAGTCCTCTCTGCTCGCCGAGATCCTGCTCTAGTCTTCTTCTCTCTTCTGCCTCCTGCTGACTTTCATCTTCCCTCTGACACAATGCAGGCAGATCATTCATGAATAATTCCCATGCTGTCCCCAAGCATATTGGATGTTCATTGTAGATAAAACTTTGATTTAAAAAACGCCTTTTTTAAACTTTGCATAAAACTAGAAATCTGATGGATCAGTTTGTCTGTCCCTGCTCGGCAGTACCTGTTTCAGTAGATGAACTAAACGTCCCAGGGTGGAGACCAATGCCACGGAGAATCCAGTGAGGCCTTGTGTTCTGTGCTGCTTCGGACTCTGCGCCGACGCCGTGTCTGGGCTCAGCGAATCCAAGTCTGCTTCCACCTGACCCAGCAAGGCCTGCAGCCGGCCCAGACCGGACTGATCCCCACCAGAGGATCCATCCAGCACTGAACTATGAGAAACACTTTTCCTGGGCCTGTGACTGGAGAGCTCTTCTGAGAAACAAAATGATCATATTATTTTTATTACACTGAGTATTTCAGTGTGCAGGAAATCTGCCCTTTCGACAATGTCGACAATGCCCTTCTCTACCTGTTTGGTTGAGAAGTTCAGGATTTAGGACTTGAGAAACCAGGGATGTGAGTTCATCCTTGCTGTTCTCTGATTTACTGGTTTTGTTGCGCAGACGCTGAACGGCCACCGTGGCATTGAGAGCTAAAATAAGGGTGGATGAGTTAGTATGTCCTCTGAATATAATGATCATTGCTTCTTCTGCATTAATGTGATCAGTACAGCTAAATCTATTACACCTGCTTGGTCTGGGATTCTGCTGGAGGAGGGAGTCACGGGAAAATCATCTCTGTCTCCTCGGTGATAGTTGGAATGTTGGACTATCTGTTGTCGTGTCACTTTATCCCGAGACCGTCCCTTTATTTTACGTACATTAACCCTGCAGAAAGACAAAATACAAAAAAACCAAAACCCACTTTAAGCCACCATGACAGCAGCCTGTCATTTGCAGCCCTCGTCTGTTCTGGAACGATTCGTACCTTCGGACTACATGACAGTCTGGACTGTCAGAAAGATGAGCATCTTTGAGGTCTACTTCATTTAGAGCCTAAAAACAATCATTTTAAACATGTTAACATCAACCGAACAAGACAATCTGCATACAAGAGTCAATAAGGACAAGACAGGCACATCTTGATCCATCATAGACTGGCTGAGAAGAGACAGTTGCGTTGGAGGGTCTGGTCTCTGGAGGACAGGCAGTTCTGAGTCAGAGTCACAGTCTGGGGCCACAGTCACACTGGGATGTCCTGTGAAAACAGGCCGAGTGGATTACATCTCAACAGCGAACAACAACAGGGCATCAATGTTAAGTCATCACTGTATTGAGCAGGTGTGATACCAGTTTGTCTGCGTGGTGCATCTCCAAATATGTCCTTGACCACAGCCATGGCTCGGTCAGACCGGGCCAACACATCCTGCAGCAGCAGCTGATCAGAGAAAACCTGTTGCAACACACCGCCGCGTGTGAGAAATTATTTAACTGGATATGTTTAGATCCAGGAACATCAGAGTCAGCACAGACGAGACAACAAAGTACAACAGAATCATCTCTCTCACACACACACACACACACACACACACACACACACACACACACACACACACACACACACACACACACACACACACACACACACACACACACACACACACACACACACACACACACACACACACACACACACACACACACACACACACACACACACACACACACACACACACACACACACACACACACACACACACACACACACACACACACACACCTCCCTGATGATGCTGAGGCTGGCCCGGTCCAAGTGTACAGGACTCCCACCATGTCGGAGATGGTGCTTCAGGGCTTTCTCGTTCAGCTCCCACTGAGCTGCAGCCTGGTTGTGGGACCTGTGAATCTCATGCCGGTGGCTCTACAGCAAAAGACAGCGATTCGACAAGCATGTGTACGCTAGAAAATAACGCCTGACCCATTTGGGTAGTCTAGCTGTCAGTTTTGTTTCTTTGTGTAGCAACAGTTTAGGTGTTGTTATAATGTATAATATAAAGTGAAGTATTACACTTTGCATAGAAAATGTCCTAAAAAAAGAATCAAACAAACAAACGAGAACATCATTAAAGACCTCACCAGCTCTGCAGGCGTCAGCTTGTGCACAGACAAGTCATTAACAGTGCTCTGAAACAAAGTGAAAAGGAGTGAGACAAAAGCAGTTTTAGTTGATGACCCACCTGCAGGAACTGTTGAATGAGAGTGTGTGACTGTCAAACACAACGCTTTCTTCACTGTTTTTGTGTAGAAGCACATCGAGAATGTCCATACTATTCCTTCAACAATCATTTATAGCATATCTTTTTAAAATCTATGAGTTCTGGTTTGTTTTTGCTGATCACTGTTTGTTTGTGCTAGCTACACACTAATTCGGTTCTACAATGGATATGTAAACCTATGATTATCTGTTTCTATATAAAGGTGGATGAATGGCATTCAGAAGTGCATGTACTGCACACCGATTTACCCTGATAGGCACAAATAACCATCATGTTGCACAGGGCCATCACAGAATGATAATCTGATGTTGCTTAGACTGGAGCAGGAGTGTCTAGCTGGTTGAAATCCCAAAAAGTTCAAATAACAGCATGATCCAATGTTGATTTAACACAATGTCAATGTCAAGCATGCACAAGAAAAGAACCATCTGGCTCTTCGTGTGATATGTTTTTATTGGGATCATGCAGAACACAAATAAACACTTAGCACCTGGCTGTGTTGGTGTTCACATAAGTCATTACTGTCTCTGATAATCTGAAGAGTGGAGTACAGTTGCAAAGGTGTTTTTTGCCACATGAACAAAGAGGTGGTCATAGTTTCCTAGTTTCTTTCCAGTAGGTGAAATACAAACGGTCAGTACTCACCACCCACTCTCTTCTGGTGGATGCTGCTTTCTTTGGGCGAACAGGCCTTTTCCCTTTGCTGTGCTGCTGTGGACGTCCCACCCTTGCAAACGACATCTGTTCACACAGACAACAAGAACAAGTCAATCTGCAGGCTTCTCGTGTAGTATTATTCAGTAAGATGACAATAAGGTCAAACATATTTCCGCTGGATGACAAAATGTCAATCTGAGTGGCTTCACTGACTGAACTCGGATTAGCAACTTTGACAAACGCGAGCGAAACCGCACAGATACAGTCAGTTTAAAACAGAGTTCACACTTACGTTCAATAACACAGAGCAGCGGCTCGTAACAAAAAAAAGAAGAAGCGGTTTAAGCGTTTAAAATAGACCAGTCGTTTACAGTTTGCAGTGTGACAACTTTTCAACAGTTGCGCGCCACTTCCTGCGGCGTTGCCACGGACAACGCTTCACAGCGGAGCATCATGGGAAATGGAGTACTTTAAGCGCTTATTCAAATATTCATTACAGTAACTGGGGAATTAAATGTCTAAATAGTTCAGTGTAATTTTTTTTTGTATTAGTTCAATATAGAAGTGGAGCTCTGGATAGGGTAACACTGTCTGTTTGCAGCTGGGAACTGGGTTAGTTACCAGTTGGGAAGGACACATTTCCCAATTTGCATCGCTCGCATAACAAACAAGCAACATGGCTGCCTCCTGCGGCGCTGTTTTATAATTACAGTACAGAGAAGAGACACCTTTACAGCCACACGAACCGAGAAAAGAATAAAATGATGCTCAGGAGGTACACCTTTATTTTCAGACTAAATGTATGCACATTGTCAGTGAGAGTGCACTTGTTAACTTTCACCGGAACCGCTGCAATGTGGAATGACGTCAGAACCAATAATCCGATTTACCCAGCAGTAAACTTCCAGTTTAGATTTATATCTCCCAGCATAAAGTGGGGAACTTTCAGTTTGACAACGTTAACATTTATTTTTCCCAGTATGAAGTGTGAAACTTACAGCTTGACAGTATTTAAATCTATATTTCTCTGTAGAAAGTGGGACCATTCCCATATCCGTTACAGTATTCACAAATGTTCCATTAATTACCATTTTTGAAATGATCATATTAATTTGCTCAGTGTCAGTTAATTCTTTATCATTTAGTTTTTATGTTTTCTTTTTAAATGGTTTTTCTCAACTTCATTGCATTTTTGCGTTGTTTTATTCAACCTTGTCTGCTGTCAGCTTTACTAATACATGATTGGAATTGGCTCCAACCCCCAAAGACTTAGATTTGGAACAAGCAATATGGAAAGCAAATCTTTTTTTACCAAGTTTTATTTCACCCTTGTTCTATTAAGTTCTTTGGTTTTCAACTTGGAACACTATACAGTTTTTAAAGGTCTTTTTTTTTTTTTGCTAAATGTCAATCATTAATGTCCCTGTTAATTTACACATGATATAAAAGTTTTAGAAAAAGTAACTTATCTGCTATATTAGGCTGGTAGGATTGAAACTTTATACTGTAAACGGCATGTTTTTACATATGCAGTTATTCTGAATCAAGTTGTAGTTAATCGGACTCATTCCCAACCTACAATACTTCTTCTCGTGGTGCAGACTGGAGGAAAGTCATGCATGCTTTCAGCTAGCTCAGTTGATAGAGCATGAGACTTACAGTCTCTACGTAGTGGGTTCGTGTGCCATGCCGGGTGCCACCTTCCTGTGGGCTCACCACCTGCAGGAAGGTTCTTAATCGGTGCGATGTGATCTGGGCCCCGGAAACAGATAAGTGGGAGAAAATGGATGGATGGATGAACTATGATTCACTTTGAAGTGTAACAAAACAATAATACAACAGTTGTTTGCCCATGTCCAGTAAGTGCTGGCTGTTTTTATTGAAACTGTTAAATAACTGAATCCAATCTGCCTGAAAACTGGAATGGTGGAAATTTACTTCCACTGACAACATCCTGATTATACACTCCCCCTTTTAAAACATGACATAGCCATACATTGATGAAATGATGCCCGTCAATGAGAAAACAGTCCTGTGCAAGCGTTCCACAACTGTTAGATATGATAAATACATGACATTTAAGTGATTGTAGTGGTGCAAAGCACAAAGATGTCTCAGCGCACCACTAAAGCTAATCACAATTACAGTCGCAGATTTCTTCCTTGTGGCGCAGACAAAATCAGCCTGTGGATTTTCATCGAGTGCCTGGCAGGTGGGTGAGCTTTTACTCTTCAACAGTGTCCTTCTTGCTGGTCTCCTGTCCCTCAAAGATTGGGTACTTGCTTTCCACCTCCGCCCAGGTCAACGCTTCATTTGCCAAATCCCGAACGATCACAGGCAGCTCGCTGACCTGAGGAGAGAAAATATATGTCATGATGTTAAATTAGTTTTACAGCTCTGTTCAAATAGATCTCATTCAGATGAATCCTGAAAAATAGTCCATAGCTTGAATGGAAGTACCGATTTTGGAAATCATTGCATTAAACCCTGATCAAGAAAACGGTGGTGGTGGTGGTGCTGTACCTCAGCTCTGATTTGCCTCATTGAGTCGCGGTCTCTCAGAGTGGCTGTATGAGGCGTCTTGTTCACTGTGTCGAAGTCTATGGTGATACCGAACGCCACGCCGATCTCGTCTGTCCGAGCGTAGCGTCGTCCGATGGATCCCGAAGAGTCGTCGACTTTGTGAGACACGCCGTTTTTGGTCATTGCCTC
Source organism: Lipophrys pholis (assembly GCF_963383615.2). Lineage (NCBI taxonomy): Eukaryota > Metazoa > Chordata > Actinopteri > Blenniiformes > Blenniidae > Lipophrys > Lipophrys pholis. Next base: position 10,645,479 of record NC_137648.1, read on the forward strand.
AGCTGATGGAGAATAAGACACAAGGTAAGCACCCGCCTTTGTTAAACGCAGAATCGCAGCTTATCTTCATGCGGCCACTCACATAATTCCTTTACGAAGGGCACGAATTCTTGGTTTTGACTCAGAGGCAGGACGGAACATTTGTATGGAGCTACCGTCGCAGGGAAGCTGAAGAACTGCAGCAAAAAGTAGATCAATGAGTACAGACACCCTGCAAACCTGCAGTAGAACACATGCAAACTGCTATGCTCGTGTACAGAAGAAGTGGTTGATATCAAACAGTATGGACCTCAGTAAATAAATCAAATAACTTCTTCTCAGCTTCCATAAGGTGGGTACAGGTCAATCAAAATGGGCTTTTTTAACTGGCTATGACTCGGGTCGTTTTCTACAACGCTTCACAAAACACCCAGGTTTCACATTAAAGAAATCACAAACTATCCGATTAGCCAAAAATTAAGCAATGAACAGACGAATAAGCAATCTCCTGCTCACAGGACTTCTAGTTCCTCACTGCACTGACGAGGCTGTCAAGGGTTCTCGCTGTACTAAAGACTACAAGACGGAGGGGGCCTGAACTTACCGTCCTTTGCTCGTCACCTTCCCGAACGTGGAATGTGTGCTCAAAGATGGTGTACATGATCCTACCGATGCCAAATGAGGGCTCGATTACATTGGGAACTACTTCCTCCACTGTGGACAGAAAAGACAAAGATTAAAGATCGGACGTGATCAAGAAGCAGTTGGTAACTCCGATCTCGTTTCTCATGGGCGATTCTCACCATGCAGAGTCTTCTGGAACCGCTTCACACTGACCATGTCCTTTGTGAGTTTGAACGTCTTGCCTTCCGTCACGATGGTGAACTCTCTGAAAAGTAGTGACGAAACAATGGAGGAAATCACAAATGACAGCTATTCACCAACAGCCTGTGTTTACTTGCGTCACTGGGATGAAAAGCAGCACTCACCCCGTCTCATTGAGCAGCTGCTCCTGCTCCGTGATGAAGCATTCGTCACACTCAGAAAGATACTCCATGGCGATCTTAGCTTCCTTCTTATAGGCCTTGCCAATGGCACCTTTGTTGGGCTCGAACTGGACGACACTTACAGTTTTGTGTGGCGAAGTTAAGGAAAGCGAAAGGTTACGCACAAACTTAACTAAATAATTCTTTTGAGACCTCTAATTCACTGGACTGTTGCAAAAATGAGAAAATATTATGTGTGTCATGTTCTCAATCGGAGAAGGAAAAAGTACTTAGGTTTTACTCAATACGACTGCCGTCTTGTTGCATAAACTGTACAAAGGAGGAGTTTTCTGTTTATAGAAAAAACTTTTTGGTTACAAAAAAGCTCTTCAAAAGGAGGAGTAATATTTTAAATTGTGGGTGTACTACTCATGATTTTAAAAGTAAGGGTGTTGGTTACAGGATTTCAAATGAAGAAATACTTCAGCAGTAACCATTCAAAACTACCTGGTCACAATGATCTGAGTGTTTTGAATTCATCACCTCCACAATTGCATTTGATGTAGTAAAAATCATTACGGTGAATATTTGAAAGGCTTGTGAAAACACTTCCTCTCAGCTAATCTATTGAAAGATATTTACAAACATTATCCTGTTTAATGCTTCGTTTCCCCATGAGGGAACTAAATAATTATTTGCTTTCACAATCAAACATGCATCAGCATGAATGCCTGACAAATTGTGATGAAGTGATTACTATTATTAGTCCTCAGGGACCACTAAAGACAGATGACCAACAGTGAAACAATGTAGGGAAGGATATAGGTTCTTTTAAAGGCTTCTCGGCAACCAGCGGGACCTTGGTGGCTCTCGCGTGGCATTGCAGATCAAAGCAAGACCGGTCAGCACAGCCCACAATCTCGATCCAGCCCTGCAAGAGATAAACGTTGAGCACCGCGGCGGCGACGAGACGAGGAACTGAGAGGAAACGCTGCAGAGGAACATACATATGAGGTTTTGGCTTCGGCGTCCCAGCAGTCACAGGCGTAATGAGCCATCTCGTTGTCCATGTGCTGTCGGAAACGCAGCTTGTCTTTGGTGATGCCAACTTTAGTGAGATAGAGGTAGATCCTCCCGATGAAATACCCCAGGACGGAATTATTGATCACTCCCTAAAAACACCAGGAGTCATTCTTAAAGGCGTCTCAGACACTTCATTGATCGACCTCACTGAAGGCTATTGGTCAGTAATACTTGAATGTAGAAAACATTCACCTGCTCCACGGCGTCGCCCAGCCTCATGACTTGTGCAGACTGGCCGCTGGTCTGAGCCTTGGAAGAATACAAGATGATGTCCAGGTCGGCTACATTGGAGAATTTGGGGTGGACCTTCTCAACGGGGTCCACAAAGTGCTCGATCTCAGCCATCGTGAACTCTCTGCACCGAGACATTAAAGCATTATTTCTCAACTAACACATCACAGAAATCAGGACTTTGACAAGATGACATTCTGACAATTATTATTCACTTCTTCTATCAGGTGGACATTTTCATGTTTCTTAAAAATTGTAATACAAACTCCCATTCTATATTTTTAGTAAAACAGCAGTTGCACCAGAAGATGGGCTACCTGACACGGATGAGTCCAGAGCGAGGAGAGATTTCATTCCTGAAGGAGTTTCCTATTTGAGCAGCAGCGAAAGGCAGTTTTCCCTGGTTAAACTCCAGAAGACGCTTGAAGTTAAGAAAGATTCCCTGAGCTGTTTCAGGCCGCAGGTAGCTGCAAATTCAGACAGACGCCAATCAGTTCCAATTATTGTAAAAAAACCTCAAAGAAAGCGTTACAACGCCCACCGCCAATGCTGCGTTTCACTTTACCCTGGCATGTTCCCCCCGGGCCCGATGGACGTCTGAAACATCAGGTTGAAGGAGATTGGAGCGGTGAGATCGTTGCCTGTGGTTGGAGACTTCACGTTGTATTTCACAAAGAGGTCGGTCAGCTCTTGTTGGGTATAGTTGTCCATCTGAAAGCGGAAAGCGATTTCCGGCGTCATCAGAAATTCTTCACAATGCAAACTGTTCATAAGAGCATTGTCCCAGTTATCACCGACCTGCGTGACAACCTCCTCCATCTCAGCCTTCTTCTCTGCAGCACACTTCTTATCAGACATCAGCTTCTGGAGGTGTGCTGTGAGAAAAAGAACTTGTGCATTACCAGACCGATATAGAACAATTACACTCGACTCATTTGTTTGGCTTGGAGCGGCAGTGCTTGTGTCACAGTGAAGACAGCCTGCTGTGAAATCACAAAACCTACAAGATTACTGGTTTTATTCCCCTTTACTAAAAGTTATAAATGTCACTTGAAGGTAAACAATCATGTAAATAACTTTCAAGTTTTCAAAGAAGCGGTATTAAAAAGCCAAAAAAACCAAAAAAAAACAAATGAGAATACCCTTTATTACTAGGAGACCGGAGTTTATCTGGGCCTTAAATATCCTTTTAATTTTTACACTATATTGCAAACGCGTCTCATAATTCATCCAAGTGAGAAAATAAAACATGACGTTTTAGCCGTTAAGCAACATTTTCTTTCTGGCATTTAGTCAAATGTGGTCACCCCTGAAGCATTCACCACTTTTGACATCTTTCAGTAAATTTGTCCGAATATCCTGAAGTCCTTGTTTAAACCAAAACCAAAAACAGCGAGGAGCACAACGGAGGAAAAACGGCTTTAATCATAAAAACCTACGGTGTATCTGCAACCGGGCTATGGAAGGCTGCTATAGAGACAGCTTCCATGCATAAAATTGCAGAAATTAATATGTGCCTGTTAAGAAAAAACCTGCAGTTCAGCACTTTGAGCCGACTCCAGGAACCACCAGGCACACTTCCAGAAGGTTCTGACACATGTGACTAATGTAGAGCCAGCGGAAGACATAAGACTTTACTCCATGATGATACACATCTATACTTTGACTGACACAACAAAAGTTTCAAAGAAGCGCTATAAAAATAATGAACAAATCAAAAGGGATTTGTTTTAGATTATGTATGAACACACTTTACCACTGAAAGAGAACAGCGTTTACCTGAGATTCTATTTTCATTTCAAGTTTTACACTACGTCGCCGAAGTTAGAAAATAAAATCTGACATTCAGCCGTTACGTAACACCTTCAAGTTGCAAACTGTACGAGTTTTCTGGCATTTGCTCAAATTATTCTCTGTGTTGAAATTTAAGACTTGACATGATGTCCCTGCATTGCCAACATCTTCTGGCAGAGCTCCAGCCTCTGTGATCAGGCCCACCAGTTACACTCAAAAGACTCAACAACCAGCCAGCAGCGACCGACAGAACAAGTTTGGACTGCGTTAATCCCTCCCTTCTGCACAATCCCAGGGATATTACAGATCTAAAACTTGCAGAGATGTCTGCTGCAGGAGTCTTGCATAGAAGTGAAAGCCAAGTGTCTGAAGAGAGACAGACAGGAAGAGAGAGGGGGAGACATTAAAAAAAAAAGCTCACCTTTGAGGAGGTGATCAGCCCTGAAGCATTCACCATTTTTGACATCTTTCACCATGTAGTCAGCAAATTTGTCCACATGTCCGGAAGTCCTTGAGGGGAGGGGGGGGGGGGGGGGGGACACCAAAAGCAGTGAGGGAGGCAAGTAATAAAAATGACATTTATCATGAAATCATACACATATCTTTTAAATAAAAAGTGTATCTGCAACCGGGCTATGGAAGGCTGCTATAGAGACAGCTTCCATGCATAAAATTGCAGAAACTAATATGTGCCTGTTAACAAAAACCCACAGTTCAGCACTTTGGAGCCGACTCCAGGAACCACCAGGCACACTTCCAGAAGGTTCTGACAACTTTCTAACACATGTGACTTAAGTAGAATCAGTAAAAGACATGACATAAGACTTTATAGTTGTTACACATCTATACTTTGAGTGACATCTTGGGTAAAAGGAGCCCGGGACACCTACTTGAGGACGGACTCGGGTGTCAGCATGGTGCAGTCAATCTCCAGGATCTGCTCCTCCTGGATGAAGTGCTGCCTCCAGGCCTGCAGGATGTTGTTCTTCAGGGCGCAGCCCACGGGGCCGAAGTCATACAGGCCGCTTACACCTGAGGAGCATCACTACACGGTAAGAGCTCCAACCAAATAAAAATCTTGATTTCTCTAATCTACCAATTCAACTGTCACCTCCATAGATGGCGAAGGCCTGGTCATAGAAGAACCGCCTCTTGAGGGTATCCTCCATCTTGCTTCTGTCGACAATATCATCTTTGGGTTGTAATGCCAGCTCCTGTAAGTTTTCACAATGACAGTTAGGGCCACAATGCACACTCCAACATAGGCCAGTGAAATTCTGAAACGACAACCAGTTATGTCAGTCTTGTCTAGTTGAGATCATTGAATTATTCAATTCGGTGTCTTTTAACCGGACTGAATAGTAGCCATAAAGCAAGAATAGTAACCATCACGACAGATGGGTTGGATTACTTAAAAATATTTCCGTTACAATTGACCTGAGTTTGTGTTTCTTCAACGAAACAACCACAAAAAGTGGAGGGTGGTTGATAAGCAATAGCAATGACACTTCTTTGGATCCTTGACTGATCTCACAGATCCAGAGTATATCCAGCCCTTACCTTGGCCTCCAGAGTTCTCTTCCTGGCTTTCAGCTCAGCCACAGCTTTAGTAACATCCACATCTGGAGCACCGTCCTGCTTCATCTGGCGCACCAGGTCTCCCTGAAACACACATCTGCTTAGAGCCTCACGCAGCAGCTACAAGTACAACTCGGCGTGTTTACAGAGCGGTCCGCTGACGGGTGAGGTTTTCTGCAGAGTCTTGGCCTCCCTTCCCAACCCCACCCTGCTCAGAATGTCTGCAGAGAGAGAAGCCGCGGCTCCATGAAACGTGGCAAAGGGCGCAGACATGACTGTCAGCTAGCGTTAGCAGCGAGCTAGCAGCCGGCGATGGCTGCCGCTCATTCATTGGCAGCAGCCGGTCAGGCAGACCGGGGACCCGGGGACGCCGAGGCCGGGTTAACATATCCAACCACAAACACAATCCACCCTCACACGAAGCGATCAAACTAAGTGGGCGCTACCTGTTCTTTGACTGCGAGCCTCAGAGGGGCGAGAATCTCCTCCATGTTTCCGTCCATAGTTTGTCCTTCCGCCAGTTGCAGCCACGGGCTCGTCCTCTTCTTCCTACTCAGGCAGGCCGACGTGGAAAGCGGCCTGTTTCGGGGCTGGAAGCGACCACAGCGGACCGTGAACAGGGAGCAGAGGCAGCGGGTCTCCGGGCTGGTCCTCAGCAGTGCTGATGCTGCGCTACGGAGAAGGAGAAGCATGGACCACCGAGAGGATGATGAAATCGGTCGGAAATACGTAAACGCGGCGGACGCTACGCAGCTGCAGTTTCGCCACAAGAAATAGGCACGTGTGTCGAGACGGAACGGCAGATTCGTAAAAAAAAATTAAAAAAAATCGGTGACATAATTTTTTTTTTCACAAACAGTAATCTGTGTGAATTAGTTTCAATTCAATTAAATCAATTAAATTATAGTCAATCTAATCTCGAGCAAAATGAATGGACGAATCAAATCAAATCACCAAGATAATTGAAGGAGTACAATCAAAATTGTTTAATCAATTAACAGAACATAGTAAATTAAAGAACACGTGAACACCAAACGTATTTTTGTCAAATTAAATATCAGCTTTCTACCATTTTTAACAATGGCCCGTTGAATATAAACAAAATTATCTCCTCCGTTTTGATTATATTTTCTCTGTATTTTGTGTTGCAGCCAAAACTAAATCAAATGGATTTCACTTATATAGTGCTTTTCCACTGTTTGAGCAGTCCATAACGTGTTTTATGTCATTAATCACATTCACCCATTCAAACACACATTCAAACAGCAATGGAGGCAGCTGTTATAGAAGGCACACTCAGCTAAGTGGGGTTCAGTGTCTTGCTCGAAGACGCTGCGACATGTGGCACATTGAATCTGAAATCTTCTGATTGAGAGAGGAGCCGCTCTTTGACCCACTCTACCACCCAAGCCACGGCCACCCTAAACTAATCATACTTTATTAATCCCCATGGGGAAATTACTTCTTCTGCATTTACCCATCCTATTTGGATGTGGTGGATAGCCACATTAAGGTGCTCCAGGTAGCTGATCGGGCACCAAGAGTCTTGATCAGGGATTTATATATCTGCAATTAATCATCGTCTGTTAAGAACAAAGGAGATCACTGGTACAAATGTTTGTGTCGGTCTGAATTGAAACTCCCACCTTATATGTTCAATTTAGATTATAAATGTCAATCTAAGGACTCCTTCCCCCTTGGTATGATTGTTTTTAATGCTCATTCTGGAAACATTTTGGACTCTTTGAACTGTTTTCCTTATTTACCTTATCACCTTGCAAATACACATTGTCGAAAGATGGATATCTGAAATAATACCAGTTGATTAACTGCTGTCAGCAGTGTGAAACTGAAATTGTATTCAAGTTTTAAAGTTAACATCATTATTTGTAAAAACGGGTGTGAAACATAACAACAAAAACACACGCTTCCAAACCTTTGGGAGGAGCGAAGCTTGAACTACAAATCCAGGTTGTGGCTTTTGTTGTTGCAGTTGAAGTACTGGAGAGCTGACAAAGAGACCTAAGGTAGAATATGAAGCCTTGTATATCCTGTAATTTGTGGTAATGTTGTGGTATGTTCTTGGTTTGATTCCTTTGGGGGAAAAAAAATTGCAGTTTTGTAAAGATAAGGACTTAATCATATCTCCAGTGAGATACATCCCGGACACTTCATGCATTCCCCAGGCTCAGACGGAATAATCTCTGCCTCATTAAAACGTGTCCTGATTCTGCAGATGAATGACAAGACGTGCCCTTTGTGGTTTCAGTCACTTTAACAACCCATCACTGATAGAAAAAGGTCCTGTCATTTGATTGATAATGGCAGATCTGCTATTGTCATTTGAGTCCAGTTTCTCCACTCAAAAACCTTAAGACTGGATTGTTAACTCAGTCAGTTTCACTCATTTAAATAAATTCTATTGCATGGATTCAATGTATGTTTTTCAGTCATTTCAACATCTTATTGTAATAAAGCTACGGCGTAACTAATAACATTGACATATACGATGTTTCATTCAAATATCCCGGAGAAGCCGCACAAACCTGAATCTAATTTCTTTCAACAATAAGTTTGCACATACATTTAATAGCTTTGACATGAAAACATTTAAACAATTTTGTTATATATGACTGTAACTTTGACTTTTAGAAAACGTTTTGCATTCAAAATGACGGCTTCTTCTTCTTCTTTTATTATTATTATTATTATTATTATTATTATTATTATTATTATTATTATTATTATTATTATTATTATTTATATTATTATTATTGATGATGATGATGATGATGATGATGATGATGATGATGATGATGAAGGGATTACTTTGTTTCCGGTAAGGATTATCCACTAAATACAATACAAATAATGTATTATATAACCTTTCATATTAGATTATAGTGAAGAATCCTTAAGATGAGCACTATTGATATAGACCACTAGGTGGCATAAGAGATAAACTAATATTTGTGCCTACACCTGGGAAGCCTCTTCAACAATAATGTTTTGGTTTTGTTTTTTTCACGTGTCTTTCTTGAGATCATAAACACAAAATGGCCCTGCACAGGATTAGAGGTGATTGTTGTTCAACAAAGCTTATCGGTGCTGAAGTACCCTGTTTCTCAACTCTTCTTTTCCTAATGTGGGGATGAGCTGTAGGAGCAGTATAACAAGTCTGACCAGATTCTCTGCACAGGTGATTTGTAAAGTGTATCTTTGATAACAGTGCATTCATTGTATTCGATTGCAGAGCCTTCCTGTGTGCACTATGTCGACATTCTTCAAATCTCAACAACAAGCGGGGAAGCCAATGAAAGAGGCTCATACAGAGAGATTATTATATGACTCCAAATCGTTACTGAACTACACCCACACTCATAAAACATTCAAGGGCCCCACAGTCTGACAAGTGCACCAGATGTATTTGAAGTCAGTAAAAAAAGATCATCTATGTCCTATCAAAGTTGATATCAAGAGCGTGTTTATTTTAATTATTCATCAGCAGAAATGTGTTGCTGCAGAGCTGTGCCACTCGATTCTCTCAGAGGGGGAAATGCCACTGCAGTGTTTGATGTCCAGGATTAGAAAGCTCAAACACCTGTGCTTGTTCTCGGATCTTAAAGTGGTGTGGATGTGTTTTCATTCTCCCGACACTCGCGTGAGATAGTGTTTGTGCCCCTTTGGTGTAACTTTATTATCCTCACCTGAATTAGCAGTTGACTGGATGTAAGGTGTCTCCTGGACAGGTCATCGGTTCATCAAACGATCACCGCAGAGAGACAGACGTGTATGCACATATGTATAAGGGCAACATTAAAATCCATGAGTTTGGTCAATAAAGCCTACACATGCACCTGTAGAACATGCAAGCTCCTCTCAGTAGGATTAGAAGGTCCTTGTGTAGTTAGGAGACAGTGCTATTCACTTCACTACTTTATGGTCCACTTTCTTTTTTCTCTGGGCCTTTCCACGATGCTTCAAATAGTCATTCTCTTATGTCTGATGAGCCAAAACAATTACAGTGAAGCCAAACACTTGTAGACATTCCTCCTCTCACCAACATACAAACTCAATTAGCAGTTCACGTGTTCCTTGTAATAGTCTATGATGGGTGTTATGTTCTTTTTTAATGCACAGATATAATTTTCATTCCAGACAAGGATTCAGGTCCCCATTGATCTCCTGCCCAAACCCCAAATTATAAACCACTGTGCAGCCTCTTTAAATTTTTACATCCTGAATATGGCAAATGCTTTAATTTGCATTAAATTCCTCACTGTGTTATCCTCTAACAATATTCTGCTTTTCCTCCTATGACATATAGATGTTATGTATTCAAGGTACCCAAGCACAGTTACACACAAGTGCTGAGTCATCAAATCTCGAATGGCCATGCAGTCTTGACAGAGTCCGTAACCTGAGAAAGACGGTCAAGTGCTGGTAGGAGATTGCGATTGTGCAAAGTGGCTGTGAGACCTGTGTCACGGTGTCAATTGTACACGTAGATTATTGTAAACACCAGGATGCAGGCACTGACCCTCATTGAAAGCATCATGTCAGCGGGGAGATTACATACTAATTATGAAGAGCATCAGCAGATGACAGCCTGCACTTACTGCTGTTTTCTTGCTGTCCATATGCCATCATACACTTGTCTCTCAGGTGGGGTCACTTCAGGCTGTGTGGGCCTCAGCTCCATTAAACTGACAGCTAAGGTGAAGAGGGACGAACGCTCACACAAACGTCACTACTGGCAGTGGACCAGAAAACCACTTTATCCCCCCTGCCGTTATCCTGTGGTCCACGGAGGTCTAATCAACACAAATATAGGTTGTTTCTTCAGTGCGAATGGATGGGTATCTGTCTCTGGTGCCCAGAAGGATGGATGCACAGTTCAACACACAATTATGATGTCGATTTAATGAAGAAGGCAATTCTGTGATTTTACACGTGGTGTACTGTGAAGGTGGTGTCACTTCGTGATAATAAAAAATGCATCAGCTTTTGGCTATTTGAGACATTTCCATTTGTAGCCTTGTTTTACAAATGACAACAATGGACATTTACGATGCACAAATGACCTTCCAAAAATAATTCGTTTTTTTAAAAAGTGCGGCATTGTGAGAATTTGAAGTCTTTTTTTTTGCTGCAGAGATTTACCCTTTTTAAATTCAGGGTTGCACCAAATAATAGATTGTTGAATAAAAATGGTGTTCATATTTTGTGTTGTGTTTTGTTTTCCACAGGGCACTTGAAAGGTTGAGGAAGAAGTTGACTTAATCTGTCTCAGTGTCTTATGTTTCATCATGTAATCCCATGCTGACTCCATGATGTTGAGATCAGGGCTCTGCGGGGGCCACGCCATCTGCTGCAGGTCTCCTCATGAGTCTTGCTCGATGTTTGGGGTCACCGTCATGCTGCTACACCCTGACGGTTGAGCAAAATCAATATTAATCAAAAAGTTATTTAAAACAAGTGCCAAGAATTTTACTGAAAATGTTTACCATTCAGCCATTATTATAACAAAACTGAAAATCACCTACATAAAGTCACACAAAATTATAACCAGTAAACATAACACCAGCATATGTACCAAAATGTACAGAGGTTGCACTAAATTAAAAACTTATATAAACACACTACTAAATTTAAACACAAAAATAACATATTTACCTTTATATAGACTACATGTACTAAATACACTCCAACATACAAAGGTTACACAAATAATATGATCAGAACTGCATTACTGTTATATTGTTTAAAAAGACATAAAGCAGATGGAGATTTAACTGCCTTGTTCAGAAATGCTCTTCAGTATAGAACAATTTTAGGTTTTAGAAAAAATGTATTTTTTAAAAAATAATCCGAAGTTTTTATCAACACGAGATTATAAAATTGCCTTTATATGAGCAGTTGTGCAGGAGAGCAGTTTAACACCCATAGACATTGTTGTATTTCATTCCTCCATAGCATGGTGTTGGTCCATTTGAACCCAGATCAATAGTATCCCCAAATTAGTCAAATATAATATAAGAATATACATTTAAAGGATTGATTAATACTTGAATGTTTTAGAGAGCAGGTAGGGCGTATTGTTGCGTTTTAGAACATGTCGCCTCACGCAATGGCATGCCCTGTATTACATAAGACACATTTTGTCAGTATAGAGCTGATTTTAGAGTTTTCTTGATTTTATTTGGATGAAGTCCTTCTAAACAGATTTGGCGAAACAACCACAGTGTACGTTTTTTTTTTTTTTAATATCAAGATTTTCTCTAGATTCTTCGAGTAAAATAATTGCATTTGAGGTATTCATACTGAGTAGTATATAAAAGTTAACCATGAAAACTGGTGGAATAGTGTGAAAAACTCATTCTTGTTTTTTTTCTTTTCTTTTCTTTTTTTTTTTTTAAATTAAAGATGTTTACATCCTGAATGTCTAAGCTGCGTGTGAAGTGTTTTCCAGCAGCTTTAAGGATAAAAACAAGAGGACAACAGTGAGTGGTGTGGGCGGACTGACGGGGTTCTTTTCCAGCACGGACCGAACAACATAATAGAAATGTGGGAGGCGTGTTGTTGTGGTGAGCCTGCTTGGCCCTGTGGCAGCGGGAGGAGGAGGACGGTCGCCATCTCTGGGTAAACAGTGTAAACGCGTATCACGCAGTAGATATTGTGGGTCGGAGTCGGAGCGCGCGCGGTAGCAGCAGCAGCAGCAGCAGTAGCAGTAGAAGTAGAAGCAGCACCAGAAGCATAAGGCGGGGGCTATGCTGCCTGCAACGGCGGACACACACGGCTTTTCTGCAGGACTGACGCTTTGTTTGTCTCCTGCGCCTCGGACTGTCACCTCCTCAGAGCCTGCGCTGACAGTTCGTCCTGCTCGTGCGCTACGGGAGATGGTGGGTCCGCGCGCTCCGAGTCAGAGGGGATTTTAATGGTGCAGACGGTCGGACGCTCGCGCCTGTGTGCACGGCCGGGGGAACTGTGTGATGTTTGCCAGGGAATAAACACGGTGTAGCCGAGGGTGCGTAACATCTCGTTTCCATGGACAACACGTCCATAATAACACAGGTTGCAAATCCGAAAGAGGAGGAGAGCATTTCTTCAAGTCCAGATAAAGGTAAGGGCGCGGGATCACAGATGTTATTGGGGATTATTTTATTTATTTCTTTGCTGTGCATGAATGTTGATTTCCACCCAGTGCGGTGGAGCCGCTCGCTGCTCGTCCGTTAAAAATCTGCAGTTTCCAGTGTGCAGAGGGGATTCTAGGCTCTGGACTGCAATATCAAGACAGAGTATCGACGGAAAACCTCCATTGTTCAGCTGAAGCAGGGACACATTCAAGAGGCAGAAAACCCCAGCCAGCCTGGGTTTATAAGAACTGTTAGAGGGGCACTGTATACTCATTGGCAATAGCTGTATTATGATCCCAGATAGAATATTAAATGTCAATGCTGTTGCTTTAAACGTGTACTATTTCCTCAGATGAGTAGAGTAAGCAGGGTTTACTACAGGGGGCGGGCACTCTCTTTCCCCCTTGCAATGTCTACACCCCTGTATGTATTATATGACACTGTAAAATGCAAGATATCCTATCCTAACAATAATAAACCTCACCCGTGAGCATGTGTGAAATCAACAGCTTGGTGAAACTATCCAGAAAATTCATGTTAAAGATATCTAAATAACAATGTCCCATCTTTGTTGAGTACCTCTACCATGTTTGTATAACCACAAATCAAGTATATTTTGCATATTCTGCTTATTCTAGATTTGAAGTTTAAAGCATCATCGGTTTGTCAACGAGTATCGTCAGCCCTCTTGTTCAAGCCTCAATCATAAGGACGCAATTGACAGTGTCCACACTGCTTGAAATGTCCACCTCCATCTGTGTAAAAAAAACTGTGCCTTAAAACAACAACTCAACAGCTGCTCTGCAGATTACAGCGGCTGAGCGAAAACACATTTTCCCTCAGTTGTTTTGCACAAGAGTCCCCACTTCACCATGTGGGGATGACATAAATGACAAATCCGCCTCATGAATCAGGAGCAGTTCTAGTTTTCATTAACTTTGAACAGAGGGTTTCTCTCATCTCGCCGTCCACCAACAGTTCTTTTTATTTATTTATTTATTTATTTTAGATGAAGGAAACTCATGTACAGTGGACTGTTTCTGATGTGAATGCACACTGAGTCGCATTGTGAACACTTGCTGAAAAGTACCGGTCGGGGTTGGGAGTGGGGGATCCAGACTGTTGTTGAAGATTAGGACCTGCTGTTTTCCAAATAACCAGCAGGACCCATCCCACTGAGCCACGGGGTGCCTGGAGGCCAGGAGGACCACAGATTCCTGCTACGCTGCTCCTGGTGCTCTGTGGTTGTAAAGGTCACCTTCCTGCATCACCCACCGCTGAGCAGCGTTGACATATGTGAAGCACTCTGACTCACCGGCCTCCACTCCGGGAGTCCCAAAATTAAAGGATAATCAAAACAGTCTGGACTGGTTGGCTTTGACAAGTAATCAGAAAATACAATCCAGCATCAGAACTGAAGCTTGGCTTAATCTGTTGAGGGCAATGTGTTTTCAGACCAGAAGAAAATCAAGTGAAATAGATGAACAGACACATATGAATATGTTTTGCTGTCAGAGGGTGACTGTACTCATTGAGTCCACCATATACAATCACTAAAACCAAAACAAGCAATCAGTGTAACTGACTATCGTGTGGAGGAACACTTTAAAGAAAAAAATACCACTCCTCTTTGTAATCACTTGTGCAGGAGCCACACACTCTCTTGTCCGCAGCATCCTGCCTGTCTTGAATAGTAAATCCAGATGACATGTGGAATCTGACAATTAATCTGGCATGAGAAAATCCGGGGTCAGTCCCTGACCAGAGAAGATACACACACACACACTGAGGCTCGTCAAATGGCTGCTGTCACACACACACACACACACACACACACACACACACACACACACACACACACACACACACACACACACACACACACACACACACAGGAGCTTCCTGAACGGAGTCCCTGCCCTTCACTCAAAGCAGAGCGCAAACAGCACTTGTTGTCCAGGAGAGTTACTCTGTGACCTGCTTGAGCTGTGCTGAAGCCACAAATGATTACGCACAAACTCACGCACTCACATGCTGAATATTTCAGAGCGCAGGCGGGCTATTTTGGGAGTCCTATCAGTTTCATTCTGAGCAAAGACGTAGTAGCCCATTAGAGCCAAATGTTGTTAGACTTCTATGGTGAAGTGCAGATTGTAAGTTTACACATTATGGAATATGTTAAATAAGGTGTGTTTTTTTTTTTTTTTTTCACAGTGTATGTGGTTCCCAGTTTGGCACAAAGCCAGCCATATCATACTTTTAGAAAATACACTAAACTGAAGTGTGAGGGGGGTTTTGTTGGTTTAAAATTTGAGCTTCATCTTGTATCATTGTTAAGATTTTGTCCTGAAAAACAGAACTGCTGTACTAATTTATGGCCAGATATTTGACAGGAACGACTGCAGAAGCACACAGCCTTCCGAGAAAACAGAGTTTCTTCTCTCCAAACACAATTTACGCTTTTCATTTGGCAGCCGTTTACTTCTCAGGATCTGATGCAATGAAATGCAATGGCCAGACTAAGAACAGGGGAGGGGGAGTCCCAAGCCAACCAGCCTCTGTCTTGCTTTGCAAATCACTCAGGTTTCTTCTCTGAGAGCTCCACAGTGAGGCAGGTGTCAACGGTCGAGCAGTTTATCTTAATCAGATCAGGTCAAATCTGAGTTTAGCTCTTCAATCCTGCAGTGTTAGTGCTGGCAGACTCTTAGGGCAAATTTACACACATAATGATGTCTGTGCAACGGGTCTGTCTCAATCAGAAAGCACACTAAATTAGCTTTAATTTGTATTGCATATATTGAAAGTCATTAAGGCTGATCTTGTGTCATGCAGGGATAAAGCTGTGCTTTTGTCAATATTGGTTCTTTTACCCTGCTGAGCTCATTTATTTAATATACCCCGGAGTCCATGGAATAACTGTTTGCTCCTTTAAAAAAAACACTTTCTTTGGGGAAAATAACAAATACAAATTACATTTGTTGTGATCGCAAGTGTGGTTTTCCTGTCTAAGGCTGAGTAATACGCTCTCCCCTCAGCAGACATAATGTCATCCTGGCCTGTCCGTAGTTTAGTGGCAGCTCAAGGCTGCAGTGAAACACTTTTAACAACCAACTCTATGCTTTATAAACCTCAATAACCTTCATCCTTGAAAAACAAAACAAAAAAACTTCAGGGGGAATTTTTAATTTCTGAAAAAGTACAGACAGAAGCAGGGATTTCTGCACTAGTGGTTTTTTTTAAAATGTGATTCCCTTAACATAAGTTTTCCCGGTTAAAAACATGTTGCAGTGCTTAAAAGAAAGCGCGGAAGCCCCAACTATTAATCTTGGGGGGGGGGGGGGGCTGAGATTTCATGCGCACTTGCCTTTTAAGGTTATTCCTGGAACCCGCTGCTGTGCATTATTAAAGTGTTTATGATGTGTGTGGACCACACCTGTAGTGGGTGTTTGTGGCTCTGCTCGCAGGGGGAGCTGCCCCTACAACACAACATGCCAATCTGCTGTCTTCAGCATTTCTCTGTTGTGTTGCAATCGGGCGGGAGAATCTTTTGCACGGCCTTGGCCAACGTCTTGTAGGAAAAGCGTCATTGGGCTTGCAATATGTGTTCAGTGCACCATTTTGACTTGGAGGCAGGAGAGAAAAAGCTGGACTCACCGAAGTGCACGTCCTTATTAGAGATTCATGAGACTATTTCAGCCAGTGCAGCTCATTACTTTAGTCTGATACCATGCCGGGGCAGCTCATTGGGAAGAGTTGACTGTTTTTCCTCCAAGCCTAAGCTGCTTGACTGATAAGCTTGTTAACTGTATATGTGGGGATCAGACCATGTGTCAGTGTGTGGACCAACATGCCAGAAGGAAAAGTCAGAAGATTGTTTCGATTTAAGATTTTACATTCCTTACATCTTACATCAAGGTTTTTACAGCGATAGGTACTATTTACATGTATTATTTGTTGTGTGCTTGTTGTTGACTATAGTTTAAACACCAGCCATCATAAATCAATGGTAACAGTTCTCAAAGCTGTTTTGTTGATGTTTCAGGTTGCTTTTTGTTAATGTGCTGAAAAACAAGTGAATTTCTATTCCAATCTGATTACAGTTTTTCATTTTACTGTAGTTTCATCTTGAAGAAAATGTTGAGCAGTCAAAACAACAAAACGAAAAAGACAAGGTCAAAGCCAAAATATGGCGAAAGTGTGTGTGTGTGTGTGTGTCTGTGACGAAATACTAAAAGCCTTGATTTGAAAGGATGTTTTTTTTTATTTAAAACTGTTGTGTGCATCAGCAATGAGAGAACGACACCCTGAATTGTCAGCGATTCTGGTGCAAATGATCAAAAAACATTGATACACCTTGTAAAAACTCTTTATTTGGAATTCTTGAACCTGGTTGAATAGCAATTATCTTCAGGATGCATTTAATAGATACCACACTTTGATTACATTTTGAAAGTCTTTGGTTATAAGGTTACAAAAATAGTAGTTCTTTCTTTCTTTCTTTCTTTCTTTCTTTCTTTCTTTCTTTCTTTCTTTCTTTCTTTCTTTCTTTCTTCTATATCCAATTAGTGTTCTCTTATGTGACACTGATATATATTAGGAATCCTCTGCGATAAATCAACAAAGTGACCTTAAATAAGGCAGCCTGTAGATCGAGGGATTAGGAAACGCTGGGAAAGAGACGCAATCGCACTGCAATCCATCCTCGGAGAGGCCACAGGGGAAAACCGTGTGGGTTGACTCTTTCTTCACTCCTACACTTGATGACTGTGAAGACTTAAGCCTTCACTCAGGATGCTGTTGGAGCTAAAAAAATAAAAAAATAAAATAGAACTGAAAAGTTCACATATCCCCGACGAGCTTTTAGTTAAGAATAGAGTCTGAGCACCGGTTTACTCGTGTGTAAATCTTGCATTGTTGATATGCCATGTGTGTCTCCAGCAGACTACCGGGATCCATGGAAACGCTCATCGTCCACAGAAAAATTTGCACTATAGATGTGAACAGTATAAAACTGTCTCCTCAGATCTGACATGAGAACAAGTGCAGATTTAGTTTTGTATCCCTAAGGTCAGTCATGAGATGTTAATGTTTTATTAAGTATTGTAGGGAATATGTTAGACATTCAACATGAAAGAGAAGTCAGAGGAGATTTAACTGTTGGCTTAATGCCTGCAAATGTCATAATAACAGATAGTGCTCATTACTAAGAGTGAATATTGTCTAAAATGGTTAAAAATCAACAAAGGATGACGTGATCCTTAATCAGAGTGAACATACACCGTTTTTTTATTTTGAGGTTATTAATGAAACTCATCTTCATTACTTTTCTGAGTAGATACAGCATTCCATCTTTATCTTTTTAACTTTCACTTCTTAGAAATTATGTGATTCTGCTGCAGCCAAGAAAAAAAGCCCAAGAGGCATTGTGTGAAAGCCAAAAATGTGTTGACATTAGATAATCCTAAGCCCTATCCTTTAAATAACTAAAATTAAAAAAAAAGTTAAATGTTTTTCACTTGAAGGTTTTATTAAGATGCCTAAAAATCTCACCATAACCGTGGTGGTTCTCTGAACCGTTGTGCTTTAAAATGTTTTAAAGCAATTTCAATGGTTGAAGAGTCACCTAAGGACAGTTTCCTATTTCTTTTCCTGTCTGTTCCAAGAACTTGGTTTCTATGTCACAAGATGCTGATTGGTTGGTGAGCTTGACCTGGACCAAAGGCCATGTAAGTTTAAGTACATCAAGTGCAAATTAAAGCTTATTTTAGGTTCGCATTTCTACCTACTTGAATTATTTCTGTCTTCTCCTTGTTGAAGTATTTCTCATGACCGGTTGAATTTGAGGAGGATAATTGTGCATGAAAAATCAGTTTGTTTCTGCTGTTAGTTGGTTCTTGTGCCGAGCGAGATGTTGGGCTCTTCTACATCTGTTTTTATGTGTCTGTGTGTTTTGGATGGTATGTTTGACAGCACTGTGGGGAGGTTTTATGTTTGAATGTGCCCTCAAGTGTAGCGTGTATGCTGCGGTTGCTTGTTTTGGAGCAAAGGCTGTTTTTAAATGTCCTGCTCAAGGCTGTAAAGAGACTGGTACAGTCGGATCAGAAGTAAATTCTTAAGATAAAAATATTCTGCTTACTTGACTTCCATCTGGAGCAGTGTTATACAATTAGATGAGATATGATAAGAAATGGAATAAATCATTATTAATTACTGAGTGATGAAATTTCAGAATCTTTTTATCTCCATAGATAGAGGTTATATAAATATGTACATGTTTCCACACAATATTTATGATAGCAGGCTACCCAATATATCACTAATTTATCTGTATTGCAAAAAATGCACAATTAATTCAATTTTAATAAATAACCTGACATAAACAGGTGAAAGACTGTGACTCATCATGATCATAATAGTCAGTATTATTGCATGCTGCATGTTTTTCTAATATTGTGCAGCCTGAGCAGCTGGTATGAATGACCTGTGGTCAGCGTTTGTTCTTACATGGAGGCTGCAGCATTTAGCCACTGAAGGAATGTGTTAAATATCCTCCAGTAGGGATGCTGATGTATGTTCCCATAGTGGATATCAGTTTTGATCAGAGCCTCATTTCAACCACCTTCTCACTGGCTTCCAGCGTGAGCTTCAGGACAGAGTTGGCCTTTTAAACCATCTATTCATCCTCCTTCTTATAACGTCTCTACTCTAGAAATGCCAGCAAACCACTTCATGGAAGATCACTGATGCCACCGCAATGTCACAAAATATCTACAGCAGATTCCTGCAGACGCTCGATGAACCCATTCTCCTCAATAAATGGAGTCAACAGGGTGCCTGCTGCTCACTGAACGACCAGTAATTTTTACATCCATGTATTGATTTGAATGAGAAAATATGCAATTTTTTAAAGATGACAGAAGACTGTCTTACTGCAGGATACAAGATCTCTGTGTTGGTTTTAAGTTTTGATGTAATAGACAGCAGCCATTAGTGACTTTGAACCCATCAAGCTTCTGACTTCTTGTAATTAACTCCACAGGACTAACAAGTGACTCTTTAGTTCGTTTAATGCGTGCTTGTCATGCCTCGGTTTAGATGCATGCCATTGTTGTGGTGTTTCATCATTCGGCCTTTCCAGTATATGTCGACACATCAGCATACGCTGACGGTGAATGGGTGAAAGCCATTATTGATGCTCCAAAAGTCACAGTCCCTTTGGAGCCGAAGGACTGCCTGCCACATGTCCGCGGCGGCCTGGATGCTGTTGATCTAAAGACGCTTTACTAACCGGTCCAGAGTGTCGAGTTCAGACAAGCCACAGGCCAAGAATTAATTGTGCATCCATTCAGCTGAACAGATAATGTCAAAACAGATCAATACAATCAGAGAAAAGTAAGGGTAGGAAGGAAGTGGGTGTACGGTGGCGTACGTGTGTGTCAGGGCAGGAGAAAGCATCTGGGCTGGAGTCAGGTACTCGGCCTGTGTCTGACAAGGAGATGGCCTTTTTGCATATTTTGCCCTCTTCTGGCTGGCATTCATCATCTGTAATTGGCTATCTGAAAGGGAGATCATATTTGTCCGAAAAGGATTTTCTGTCACCCTCCTTGAATAATGCCACCTTCCAGTTTGTGAAATATTTGACAGTCGAGCATAAAAGGCTTATGTATTTTTAAAGAGATGAGCAAGAGAGTAAGCAAACACACACGTACCCCGGCTGTAAAAGATACAGAGAGTCATTTTTCCTCATTCTCCCGAGGTAAAGGTGAATACTGTTTAACTGTAAATCTCAAGGGCTTCTAAGTAGGACATGCTGTGTGTGGAAATGTGGAGATGAATACCTCTCACAGAGCAGAGGCATGGGAAAGTACGCACACAGGATTCACATACGTACACACAAATATATGACCTGCTTTCTGCTTCCTTTCCATTCCTAACAAGTATTAATTTAATGTGCATGAATAGGATTTTCTGTTGTTTCATTAGTTGTTCATTTAATGGGTGATTTTGTGATCGAGAGCTGACGTATTGTGTGACAGTCGCATAATAACTAAAAACAAAACGCTAATAATGTGATGTTATTGTCAACAACATTTTGAACAAGTTTTAAAAAAAAAATCTTAAAGATGCACTAGGTTGTATTTCGCAAATGTAAGATTTACTGTTTCGGGGCTGTTTTTAATGCTAATTCTGAGTAATCAAAACAAATTATTGATGTTTGTGTCCGTAAAGTCCCTCCCTCAACTCATTGAATCAGTGTTGCAGCTGCACGGACATCATCTCTCATTCCAGGTACACAATATGTTCTCGCATGTCCTGGTTAAAGTGAAACCTGAAGGTAGATCTTTAATTACATCTGACATTAATGCTTTTTACTGTTCGCCTTTTCACCAACTGACAGGCAAGAAGGATTTCCCATCAGTCACCGAGCCCACCGGCTTTCAGCGCGCAGTCGTAGATGAGAACATAAAAAGATATATAAATAATAAACTGCTGCAGCCCCAAACGTGGGCTGTGTTGCTGATGGTTGCGTAACTCCAGCAGAGGAGTCAGATCTCCCTCATTATTTCTCCCTGAGCTCTCAGTGGGTTAATTCCCCCGCTCTCGTCCTCGCCTTCATTTCACGGAGCGCTCCAGAAGCAGCAGCCCTCGTTCTCCAGAAGCCAAAGCTCCTATTCCGCCATATACAGCTGGGGCAGGAAGGTAGGATGGCAGGGGCAGGTTCGCCCACGCCCACGTCTCTGTGTCGGAGGTCGGAGGTCAGAGGTCACAGCATCAGCAGGGAGAATTAGTACCTTGCATGACATAGGTGGCAGCTGAATGTTTTCCGTGTATAAACCAAGTCATGGCTTAGTCAAATGGAGCAGGGTTATTCAGTAATGTCAGTTATATAAGGTTATGTAGGATGTGTATGTATAAATACATAAATCCTCTTTGATAAGTAGGGAAATATAAAACCAGAAGGGCAGCTGAGGGTCAGCCAGTGTGACTAAAGGCATCTGCTGGAACTGAGTGTACCTCCACAAGCCTGCAAATTTCACACAGGCCTCAGCTGTCTGTGTGGGGAAGGAAGGAGGCTTAATGGGAGTTTATTTTATCATACTGAGCTATTATTGACTTGATGGCCTCACACGTAACCCATCGAGGACCTGGGCACGGTGAACTCACGCAGACTGACACACACAAGTGTCCGTCTCAGCTCGTCAAGTGCTACTCGACTTCACTCAGCTGTTAAAATATACTGTGAGTGTGTGTGTGACGTACGTTGAAGTGCATTGTGAGGCTCTCCGGTGTAAATATTGTTTTGGAAGCTGATCTGTTGTAATTGTCTATTCTTCTCTCTGTGTGCTTTCCCCCCCCCCCCTATGTGCTAGAAATGGGCTTTTACCGGAAGTTGGCACAAGTTACTCATTAAGATGCTGCGTTTTGGCGCAGGAGAGTGTCGACAATGATCAGGAATCGAGAAACTGAAACACAGATAAATACAGTTATATATAATGTTGAATGTGGAGTCAACTTTGTTTAGTATAATTCTAGACATTTTAACATTTTCTGCTTGAAACATGAAAACCGTCTCTTGTCCAGTGCCTAAAATAATGAGAACTGATTACATAACTATAAAATTCCAATTAGTTTCTGATCAGGGTGGTCGAATTCACTTTCTGATAGTGAGAACTTCAACTATTTCACAACAGAGCCCCTACTCCTCTACATCGAAAGGAGCCATCTGGGTTGGTTTAGGCATCTGGTGCCAACTGGGAGGAGACCCCGAGGTTGACCCAGGACCGGATGGGGAGGTCATATCTCTGGGTTGTTCTGGCTTGGGGTAGCCCTACAATGAGCTAGAGGAAGTTGTGGGAGTCATGGGTAGCAAGGTTTTCCTTGTAATCCATATTGCCAGCCTGGCCCATTAAACAAAACTCAACAAAAGATGAATGGATGGAATGGATGGAAAACGCCAACAAGTCTTTCAACTCTGTGAAGCTGTAGTGTGAGTTAATAAAAAAGCTTTTTGCCAAACTAAAACTTGAATTAAATTGCTTAATGCTATGATTCCATTTCTGGTATTCAATCAAAAACACATTTTTGGACATATTTAGACCTAAACAACTGGAATTCACTCTGCAGTCTGGCCAGTCCATGCATTAGTTGTTGAGCCGCTTCAGTTGAATATAGTTGTCAGATATGGTCACTCCGGTGGTCTTTGTCCATGTAATCCCTTGATCTTTAAGGTGTCCTCTGTTACACTAGAACAAAAACAGTCTGAGGATCACCTTTAATTCCCTGGGAAGTGATGCGGAACATTCTAAACAGTTTTCATCTTTGCAATCAAAGAAGATAAAAATAAAACCACAGTCCAAAAAGAAACTGAAGCATTGCCTCATTCATTTGTTCCCTCAACCTAAAAAATGGAATCAAAGTGTTTCCTTTCTGAGCGTCAGCTCAGCTGAAGATGTGTGTTTCTGCAGGGATTGCTATCACAGTGTTATTGTGATGACACAGAGCACAACAAGGAGTTCCCTCATGCTGCTGTCTGTTTCTGTTAGTGGTAGTCAGGGACTGAAGCGGCTTCATTTTTAGGTGCTCGCTTTGCCTCCAAGTGTTGTCAACTCACAACATTAGATGCAGGCGGATAGTCGATTACCTGCTGCGTGCGTGAGTGAGAGAGTGAGCGATAGTTCTGTTTTTCATTTCAGTAGCAGGCGACTAAGTATTTTATCTCACACGGTGTTACATAAGCCAGAGACAGCTGATCCCATTTTTAAAACACCCCACTCTCCAAATCTCAGTGAGGGGAGGCGGCAAATAATCTGTGATATCATGCCCACTGCTGGAGGAGATGGCAGAGCTTTGGCATGTCGTTTTTGACTGTTGCCGTCTCCGTGCCTTGATGTCACGTTGCCGGTGTCTGAAGGATTTTTTTTGGTGGGTTTTACAGCAGTGATGGCACAGAAGTGCTTCTGGTCTCACGCTTGTTTTACTTTCAGTCTGTGTTAAGTACCTGGCAGTTAAAACCGACCTGTTTTCCATCTGAATTATTAAAGCTCCACATTCACACGGTCCGCTCTTACAGTTA
Source organism: Lipophrys pholis (assembly GCF_963383615.2). Lineage (NCBI taxonomy): Eukaryota > Metazoa > Chordata > Actinopteri > Blenniiformes > Blenniidae > Lipophrys > Lipophrys pholis. The sequence goes on from NC_137648.1 coordinate 10,669,340, forward strand.
CCTGCATGCCCCCCAGGTACTGTAAGCTGCAGCCGCCTGGCTGGTCATTTAAGTGCAATTCAAGGTTTGGTCGAACCGGCTCGATTAATATCAATTGATTAGAGGTAAATTGAGCTTTTTTCTATATCCTCTTTGGCTTCAGTGACTCATCCTTAGGATTAGTACTTGGTAAAAATACATGTCATCTAACAGTGATGCGATTACATTCTGCAGCGAGAAGAAGAAATATGAGAGTAAAGTTCTTTATTTGCATTGGCTGCATATTCCAGCATTGTAACAAATGCATTGTGAATTCAGCAGTTTGAATTTGGATTATCTACTATGTTACCAACAATTTGATAAAGATTTGCAATCAGGCACCATCTCCTCATATATTTTTGTTCGATAGAAAAGCTCAGATGTACCTCTGAAGGTTTCAGAGTCACCTTTGTCTATTAGTGTGACGCAGTAGTCACTATTAGCTCAGACTAAATCAACCTTGCGTAGATTTAACATTATTTTTTGTCATTATTCCAGTAAAAAAAATGGTAATGCAATGTATTTTCATTGGGTTTTCTTGTGATTTTTTGCAGATATTTGAGGAAATTAGGAGTCAAGGGATAAAATGCACTTTTCTGCCTGTCTAAAATTATATGCTATTACTTTGGATAGATAGACAGCTCTTGGTGTCAACTCTCTCAAAAGGTTTTGTTCCCCTACCTTCAACAAACAAGAGGTAACACTATAAGAAAAATAAACTCAAGGCAAGAGCACTGCATAAAAAGAATTCTTCAATTTCAGTACATAATGTAATTGTTAATGAGGCTCAAAATGAAAGAACTTTTCTTTTTCTTTCAACGGTATTCTTGTCACATGACGCTGTTTTTCTAAACTTTGATCAAATATGTTAGAGTTATTGACTATTCAAACAATATCAATACTGTATGTGGTTGTTTGTACTTTTGCACTTAGTGGAGAAAAGAAATTTGCTTAAAAAAAGAAAATAATTTAATACTTTTACTTTTTCATTTAAAATTTCTGTATGAACTAGGAAGTTTAGCTGGTCGTCCTTCAGTTGAGGACGCGACCCGAGATTTGACGATTAGAGCTTTTTACAGAAGTCAGAAAGCTGAGATCCTTATCTGTGGGCGTGAAGGCTTTTAAAGGAGATAAGCTCAGTAACAAAAGTAAAATATAAACTCATGTATCAAAGAACTCTGCCGAACGGCTGTTGAGTAAAAGGTAATATATGTACTTGAGACAGATGTGGGGTTTGTTATAATAATTAAGACGTTATACATGAATGTTCTAAAAGAGGACAAGATGAATTAAAGTATTTGCTGTCAGATTGGACTTTGTTGGGCTGTCATGTTTGTAGTGGATGATATGGAGAGCATAAGGCTTATAACTAACAAAAGTTCTGGCCATATTTAGACTAAAAACATGTAGTAAACCTGAAATCACCTATATTTGTCAGCCTTACCGGGGAGTTCCAGCCTCATGAGGGATGGTCGTCCTAACACAAACCTCTGAGACCTTGGACACAGTTAAGGGGGAACCAGCAGCTAAACTTAAACCTATCATATTTAAAATGTGACATGTTGTATTTTGACCGCCTGCATATCTCTGCGCCTCTAAAGCTACAGTGAAGGAGGCCACCTCAAAAGTCTTGAGCTAAGCCGGGGATCATGTTCCCTCTCGGAGCCTGGCAGTGTTCCACGCTGTGGGTCATGGGGGTGATTATCTCTTCCTGTCAGGAATGCTGAGAATTTCCTGCGTTTTCTCCCTCTTCCGGCCTTGTTAGTGGCTGTGCCTGAACATGTGACGGGAGGCCCTGGGCTTGGCCGGCTCTGATTGATGAGGAAAAGCTTTCTTTGGCTGTTACCTAACGTTTAGCACCGACACAGGCGGCGACTTTAAGGGCCATTTTCACAGCTCCCCGATCAAGAGACGACGCTGAATTGAATGAAGTGAATTCAGTCGACAAATAATGCGCACCTGCTCTGAAGAGGGTGCAGAGAGAGCCCAAGCTCTCTTCCTTTCTCTCCAGGCAGCTTTTTGTTGGATATAGCCTCGTGCAGGCACCACCCTTTACAGAGATTTCAGTACGCATGTCTGTTATTCCCAGAACCGCACTCTGTTGACCGACTCCTTTTAGTCTGGGTGCCAGGGAGCATTATATCACTGATTTAAGTTGTTGTGTTATTGTTGTTTTGCGACAGTCCGTTCGCCTGTGTTCGCGAATAGCGAATAGCGAAGGCTGCACTTTAACCTTTTGCTGTTATTCTCAGGACTGACGCAAGCTGCATTACTATGCAAAGCGAGCCGACTCGGGCCGCATTCCTGAGCAAGGACATCCAAAGTAAAAAGTTTCTGCCTGCTCCTCTGTGTAGGTTTTGCTGTTTGTTAATCACGGTCCACATCGACCGTTTGTCCAAACATTTAAACACGCTACATGCATGTACGGGTGTGTGTGTTTGCTCAGCCTTCGGCGGGAGTCAAACTCTGTTATGTTGTTTGGGTCCAAGGGAGAAAGGAAAGCTCTGTTTGTGCAGGGTGGTGGTGCAGGAGGGGGTGGAGTAAGAATCAGCCCCAAGTATAGGCTGTCTCACCACAGTGACTCTCCCCACCCATTCTACGCCCTTCTCTCCCCTTCCAGCTCCCTCTCGTTTTCTTTCTTCTGTCTCTTACACTCCCACCTGCTTTTTTTTTTTTTTTAGAGTGGTGGGGTGGGGGTGGGTTTGTGAGGGTGGGGGGTGGGGGGTGATCAAGGCGGGAAAATCTAGATGCCTCAAAATGGAGGAGCAAAGATTGACAACGAGGCATCAGAGCTCCAAAAAACCCCAACACGAATTTCTGATTTAATAACTTCTCTAAGGACTAAACTAAGGATTTTCTTTTCTCACTCAAATGTATTTGTAGATTTGCCAATATCTGACACAATTTTAAAGATATATGAGATTTCTGCCCTTTATTTGAAGGGTGGCACTTTTTTTAGAAACAGTAATCCTGTTGTTTAGGACATTGCACACGTAGAAAGAAATCAATAAACTTCTATCAATACAATATAAATTGAGTTCTACATGACAAACCATCATAATAACTATAGACTGTATACCAATATACCCCAGATCTTTGTAATAAATTAATGGACGCTAAAGGCATGTTTTTATTTCACCGTATTAAAGAAATGGAATCAGATGAAAATGATTCAGGAAGATGTGAAAGCTCAAATCAAGACTATAATTTAAAAAAGATTGCCTAATTGAAGATCCTGATTACTTGATCTGATGTGGTGATGTGGTGAAGCCGTAATGGTTTCTCTCTTGATAATGTGTAGAGCAGATTTTTTTCTAAAATCCAATTATTATCTCTCTTTTCTGACTCTGTTGTCATCAGATTTTAAACAAAAAAAGTCTTTGTGAAAAAAGGAAAAGTTGTACGTTCATGTGCACGTCACATAAATGCTTGACAGTTCAAACTGTCGAATATCTGAGCCAGGAAGGTAGAGTATAGGTGTCGTCAACATTTTGATCCTCAGAGGATCATTCCGGCCTGTGGAGTGCTTTGAAGAAACATACTGCTGCCACTTTTCTGTTGAGTCATTGATAAAGTCCTTGACAATCGACAGGGAAGCAAGTGTCTCACTTTCTGATGAGCCACCAAGTCTGCAGTGAGACAGTAAGTGTCAGTGTCTCTTCATTAGTCCAGTCAGAAAGTCACTGCCGGCCAAGTGTTTCTCCCCTGTGAGTGCTGAGGAACCTAACAAAATTAACAATTCATGGACGGCAAAACCCCGATAAAACTGAGAGAAATTTTGCACTGCCAGCATAGCTCAGGTGCATTTAGGAGCCAATTTGTAAACCTCCACTTGCAGTGAAGCCAACCGGGTCTGTGAATCAGAGTAACGTTAAAATATGCAGTGATTCTATCGTCACATAATCCGGAGTAAACTTGAGATATGACATACATACATCACTGAGTGTCATTTGGGTCTTTAATTGATTGCCAATTAGAGTTTGTTCGCAGTGTTGTGCCTCACCGTGCTAACATAGCAACATGTCCAACTAACTTATGTGTCATTCACAGATTTTCCACCAACTTTGTTACCTGTCAGGCAGGAAAACGGCAACCACAGTTCAATCCGTTCCCTTCACTCACTTGTCGCTTGTCATTGGAAGAGATACTGTTGTGGACCCTGTTTCGACCTCCTGCTTTATCTAAACTCATTCTGACAGCAGCTCCGTCTGCCTTTCTTTTCCTCCCGCGCTGAACAGTGCATTCTGTTGTAGAAAGAGATGGAGCTGGACACCTTCAGGCAAAAGCTAAACTCACACACTTGTGGCCTGAGCTGAATGTGTGTAGGTAGACATTACAATGCAGGTAGGTTGACGGACAAGTATAGTATTAAATCAGACTTATTACAGAGCAGCTTATATACGACAGTCAGCTGATTCTGTTGCATTATGTGATATTATGACTGCCATGAAAATGGTAAATCAACCATTTACCACTTTTGCACATTTGCTCAATCACCCACAGAATCACACGCGTACACACGTCAGTGGTGACGCCCGCTTTGCAAAGTGGCTGCATTCTATTCACAGCAAGTTCAGTGTCTTAACTCAAGTGAACAGAACGAGTTTTGTTGTCAAACCAACAACCTTCTGATGGGAAGATGACCTGCTTCACCAACTAATATTGATTCAGATTGAAGATAAGATTGAAAATAAGGTTTTAACCTGTAATTTGGTGTTCAGTAAGTTTGTTGTGGGGCTCATTCTCTGCAACTTTCCATCAACTTTGCTGTCCAAATCGTTTCCTATATGTGACTGATTTACAAAGTTTTTTTTGTTTTTTTTTAAACAATCAATAAACTCCATGTTCAAGGTTGCTCGTGAAAAAAAACCTATGGTTGCATACGAGACACTGGAAATGAAGTGAACTCTACACAGTTTACACTCAACCAAAGCTTGAGTGTTTTTGACGAACCAGCCTTTTGAATTACATAATTACACCGATCCCGTAATGGTGCAGCACACAGTTTGTCATGTGTTCTTAATTCCACCACATTAAGTCCTCACACATTAATGAGACTTCCTCATCACTGCCCGTGTGAGCGTGTTTGTGTGCGAATGGTGACCTTTGTCTTCCAGGGTTAATGCCTTCAGTGTGTGCAGCCGCTCTTTCATGTATCAGACGAATTCCTGTCGAGTTCCACCGTTTATTGTGTTGCCTGCATATGAGAGTTAATGCACTTTTGTATCTACAGAGAGAAATATAGACTAAACTCTGGAGTTTTAGTCAATATGGTTTTATCAGATCTGTGTAGCAGCCGTGAGAGACCAGTCTGTAGAAAGGGCAGAACAGCTCCTTTAGTCGCCACACAGGTTTATGGTATCACAGCACGTCGTCTTCCTTTTCCAACCGTATAGCGTTTGTTCATTGAAGTGCTGCTTCTCCGTAACGTCTATCAGAGAAGAGGAAGAGCCACAGCAAGCTTTGGGCTACAGAGAATGAAGAGAACAAAGAAGACAAAGTGCCTGCAGCCTGTCGGATGCAGTCGGCGCAATCCGAGGATGGTTTCAGGCGTCAATCTGAAGGCTCTCAGAAGAGGAGCGGGCTGCAAACAGCCACGGCATGCATGGCTAACTGGGCTGCCCGTGTCACACGGCTCTATGAACACGTTAACGAGACGGCAGCAAACAGGGATGCTGCACCACGGTCGCTCTGAGGGCAATAGAAATGAAGATCCCACCTAAAGTCAGCCTGCGGACACCTCAACGCACCGTGCAGATTTGGGATTTCCGTGCCCCAAAAAATTAGGATTAAAGCAATTAGGCTCGGCTGAATTTCTGCTCCAGGAACACCTCGTGATAATTGCACTGTCAGAATTTACTCTTTGTACTCGAGCTGCCCAGATTTCTATTTTTATCCTCGCATCCCACTCCAGGAGAAAGTCTAAAAATCCGAATCCTTGATGGAGCATTTACGGGGGCCTGCAGACCACTCGGGCTTGCTTGTATCTGCTCTGTCAGTGTGAAAGTAGGCCATGGGCTTCAGAAACGGCGAAGAAGGGATGATGTAACCAGGGACCTACATGTTTATGCTGTTTTCTCCTTGGAGCTTTGCAGCAGTCAGTCTGTGATCAGCTCTTCTTTCCAAACAGTCTGAATCTGTGTCATTATTGTCGTGTCCCAGAAATGGCTTCACATTTAAAATGAATGAAATGCATATTCTGCCACTCCATTACATTAATGGTCTGACTTTATATATAGAAAATGTAAAAATATAGAAATCTTTTTTTTTATTCTGGCATACGTTGTCTTTGTGTTTTCTTTTTGTTTGTTTATTGTAAGCAGTGATAATCTGTCGATCTTCCCCTCTCCTCTTTTCATGATGTTAATTAAGCGGGCTGTCTTCCCAGAGGGCACTTCGGATTATGGCTATTTTTGTCCCTCTGCTCCTTATTGCATGAACTGATGCCTCACTGTGTGGTACAACATTCATCGCGGCTCTTTTCGTCACAATAATGCCATGATGTATGAGAAACAGCCTGTCTGTAACGCCGCGCGTCACTTCTGTCTCTTTCTTTTTGGGCAAAAGTGACGTCGCACTGAAATGGCCCTGAAACCAAAAGTTAATTGAAAGGGAAGGCAAGAAGTTTGTTTCTTTCCCTCCTCCTCTTGGTACTTGCATTAATTTTTTTAAATAATTTTTTGACATTTTCATTAGGTAATATTTAACGTTTTACTTACTTTACTACAATTAATTGAAATAGCTCCCAGATATATTAAAGTCAATTGAGAAATAATCTAGCTTTATTGCGTATAAAAAATACTTTCAAGATGCATTCTTACAGTTTAAAATACAATATGAGTTAAACCGCACACAAACAATACTAGAAGCTCCAAAATTGAGTGTATCCTATTTGTTTCATACAAAATCTTGAATCCAGGGGGGAAAAGTTATGAATTTCATGTTAGAAATCACCATAACCCCATATTTTTCTTAGTTTGAATACCATGGTGAAGATATTAGTCTTTTATTTGGCAAACCTTCAATACAAAGGGCTCCTCTTAAGAGAAGCACAGATACAATATTTCATTGCTGATGATATCAATAGTAACGCTGCCAAGTTTGATTAATAAAAAGCTTTTAAAAAAAAAAAACAAGCACTTGAACAGAAAAATGCTGCAAGACTACTGAGCTGCCGGGATAGTTCACAACTTGCTGGCACATTGTAGTTTTGCTGAGTAAATGTGTAAGTTGGAGGAATGGTCGACTTTGCAATGATTATTTTCGTTTATATCGACAAAAAGACAAAAAAAGTGATGAGAGGGCGAGCGATTGTTGGGCCTCAATACCACATGTAAAACATATTTCTGAGAGACAGTAATGCAACGCGGAAATGTTGTGCAACAGGTTCCTTGCATGACGTCTGAAGTTAATAATCTCGATCTGTGTCATGTAAAGACACACAATGTAACCAAAGCGTTTCTGTTTCTTCTTCACCCTTTCCTCCTCCAGTCTCCCAGTCCAACAGCAGCTTAAAGAAGCACCGGAGTCGGAGCATTTTCAGCCCTTTTTTCTGCTGCTTCCGTAACTACAATGACTACCATGTGGAGCCACCGCCCGCCAACAACAAGACCCTCTCTCTGCCCCCGCCACCAGAGGAGAATGGCAGTCCTCCCAAGGTGAGGCTCATTTTTCTCTGATGCCATGGTTGGCCCGACTCCAAATAACATAAAATTTACATCCGCTCAACTGGGGAAAAAAAAAAAATAGATCGTTGAGGGAATCGGTTAATGTTTTACGATTCTTGCTTGACTTGCGAGCTGCAGTAACAAGTAACATTTGTTTGGTGTTGTTACTGAGAGCTTGTTAGGGTTTGCCTTTTCCTGCAGAGAGCTGAGGCACCGTGCAGCCTCGCTGAGCTCCCTCCACAAATTTTTCCAGCTGCTTCAAACCCGTTGAACCCAGCGGTTGTTTACCATCCACTGCTTGAAAATACGGGCTCCCTTCCCATCTTGCATTCTTCGATATCTGCCTACGCACACAACAGCACACAGCGACACACCAAATAACACACACAGAGCACCGAGCAGCTCAAAACACATGCACTTTTCCCCTTATAATCTTTCCCGGTATTGATAAAAACACATGTGTGGACACACACACACGCTCAAACTGCTCGTCTAATCCCCATGAAGTGGACCTTGTGTGTGTCCACTGTGATGGATTGCCTGCCCCCCCCCCACCTCCCTCTCCTCACACACACTCTGACCACTGTAGTAAGCTTGTGCGAAGAGAACGCCGTGGCTCTGAAAAAGGCGCCAAACCCGAAAGCTCCTCCACAAACACGGTGTTTTGCTGCCAAGGCGGGTACACGGGGCTAAAAATGAAGCAGCGTCGTGTCACATTCACTTTTGTTTACCTGAAAATGTCTCTCATTCGGGGGGGGGGGGTGTTACCCTTTACTGGCGCTATACATGTGGTCAGCACAGACCGACTCCGGACCTCTCCTTAACAAATGAGTTCCCACTAAATTAGAAGGAACCTGACGAACCTCGCCATAAAAAGCGTTGTTTCAGTGCGAGGCTGATTTTCAGTCTGGGTCTGTGCCCACGGTCCCTCCCAGCAGTGTACTGTTGCTGGATTTCTGGCCAGCCGTATTTGTTACTATGGCAGCTCTGTTTGTTTCTCAGCAAGTTGCTCTCACTTTCTCTCACTATATGTCCCTCTCTCCTGTCCTTCTCTCTTCTCTTCTCTCCCCCCCCCCGTGCATTTGTTGATTAGAATATTGACGTTGTCGATTTCTTCCTTGCAGTTTTCACAGTTTTTTCTTTTGCTTCCCTTGTTCCCTTTTCTCTGTTTTTCCACCCTGTCTCTATCAATCTCTTTCTCCTTGCCTCTCTCTCTCTTTCTCTCTCTCTCTCTCTCTCTGCTTGTTTTCTCCAGTGTGACCAGGTCCAGGTCATCCCCATACCCAGTGTATGTATTATTATCTTTTGTTTCACTTCATCTTGCTCCATCACAGTAACCTCCTCCACTCGCTTGCTGTTCTTCATCAGTCCGGCTGCATGTGGTTGTTGACACAGAGGTGATTTTTCCTCCCTGTCAGATTAAATTTTGCACTTTCCCTCAGTATGATCATGTGGCTTTCAAGGCTTTTCTTTGTGCTGCTTTTTACCCTCCTCACACAACTGGCAGAAAGAACTGATTCAGATCCATTTATTATCATGTGATTGATTTAGGCCTCCTTGTCCGTCTCTGCCGTGTTTCTCAAATCGTTGGAACAGACCACGAGATTTTCCTTTTCAATCAAATGTTCAGAATCTCAGACGTTTGAATCCACAGCCTGAGTCAACAAATGAATGACTTTGAGATTAAATGAGCTATTTTGTTGTTTTGAGACAAATTGCTCTGTGGTTATACAATCTGTTTTCAGTGACTTGCTGTCCATTAGAGGGGTGTTTGGTTTCACCGGCTAGTACTCCATCAGACATTAACCAGAAAGCGAATTTATCCCTGTTTTATTTAATTTTTTTTTAATTTTTGTGCTGAAACGGCAATTCTTTTCGCTATTTTGGAATCCATGAGGTGCCTGTGGTTTTCTGTAATTTAAGATATTCACACTCACAGCATCCCACGTTGCAGCCAAGTTTTGAGCTCCACCAGCACGCCGACACCTCCCTTCAATAGCAGGAAACTCACGCTGTGACGAGGTATGATCCTTGTCTTCACCCGGCCGAGGAACTCTGATGGGCGACATAAATAAGTCCAGCTGACCTGTACAGGTTTACATGTGCGTCACTCAGTGCTGTCATGTAGTGTTTAAAAACAACATTTTGACACACGAGTACAAGAAGAAAACAATAAAAGCTTCTCTTTGATTTTATGCTTATTGATTGTTGAAAAACGGTCAAAGGTTGCTAAAGGAAATATTACTATATCAGCTATGATACATTGATTGTAATTCATTTGAATGTACCTTATACACAAGCTATGACAAAGGTCATTAAAGGTGCAGTACGTACAAAACAACGGTCGTCTCATTCAGTTGATTTTTCTATCCTAAAAGAAGAAGTTAGAAAGCTGTACCAGTAGCTACAGGAAACCTGTCCTCATGAAGGAAACACGTGGAATTTAATAATAAACACAGCAGAAGCTGGAGTTCATTACTAAATAGGAACAAATAAATCGGTATTAACGTAATCCAGTCACTACAGTGGCTCACTACAGCCACCTAATGCACAAATACTTTTTAAATACTGACTTCTTATTGCATCATAATGTAAAATTCCCCCCATCTTTAATTTAGAGCGCTAATACAAGTATTTCTTCGTGTGTGATTATCAGCTCTCTGTATTACACTGATCAAGCCAGACATTTATGGTGCCCTGTGGTTGATTTTCTTGTGAGAGCGCCCCCTGGCTGTGGCTTCAGGAGGTGTGTTATTTGAACTCCATGCAGCTCCCTGGTGAAAATGTCAAGGTCACAGTGAGCCTCGTCTTTCCCTGTTCAACCTGCATGTGTAAATCACATTCATCACGGCCTGACAGGATGTCATCCAGTGTCCTTGCTCAAAGGGAAGACTTCCTGCGATACATCAGCATGCACTCCTGCGAGGGAAAGAAAAAAGATAAACACACACAAACACACATACGTGCAGAAAATGTGTGGCGCACTAAGAAGCAGCACACCCGTGTTTGTGTCGAAGATTGGCAGAGTCCTTGTTTCTCACCTCTGTAAAGATTTGTGTGTAAGAACTGACGTGTGTATGTGCGAACGCATGTGTGTGCACATTTGGAGTTTGTGTGTACCCCCCCTCCCACGGTCGGACCATCTGCCCCTTGCCTGTCTGTAACCTCAGGCCCGCTTGGCAGAGGACACTAGTTTCTCCTTTTTCCCTTTGACCCTGAAGGCAGCACAGTAACAGAAGTCAGTCAAGGTAACTCGGATATGTCAGCGGCAGTTAATTTCAGTCACATCAGCGCAAGTAAAAAGCATTTACTTTAAATTTTATGGGTTTTAATTAGACATTAACGATTGGATTTTAAAGAAAATCCATATGTTGATGATTTCTTTACCACGGAAATTGATGTTTGAATGAAGCATTACATGGCCATCAGATAGAAATAGCTCGCTCTCTTCTTACTGATGAAGAGTAGTAAAATGTATTCATCCAATTATGTCACTTAATTAAAATGGCTTGTGGCCGCACGGTAAATCAAAGTTATCATATTGCAATCCAAATCCATTCTGTTCATATACGATTTCTCAGTATTTTCAAGATTTCCTGTTGAAATGTTAACCTGAAATGGAAATGATTTGGTGAAGCAGCAGCAACTAGCTCTTATCAGTGTGATGATAATCCTCTCAGCAGTGGAGTCAAACCTTCACATAAGTTAATGACGATCCTCTTGGAGGTCATTTGTGCTGCTCAGTGTTTGTTGAGTGTCGCCCAAAGTGGCCAAAATGATGATGTCCAGCACTCTCGCTGAGCGGCGGTCACACCTTCACGATATGTGTGTCAGAGAGAGAGAGCGCGCGTGTGTGTGTTTGTGTATTTCTTTCCGTTTCAGCTTAACGTATGCAGGGCATTGTAAACCGATTGTGTTTCTTTGCAGCCTCCAGCCAAGTCCCTGCTGCCGGAGGTCAGTATAGCGGACTATGGCAAGAACTGCGTGGTGATCGACTTGGACGAAACGCTCGTGCACAGCTCCTTCAAGGTAAACACAGACACTATTATCTCTGCATTATTTTTTCCCTCTGGTTTACATTCATCACACTTAATTCCATCTTAACGGCCCAAAGACAAAAACAGTGCTGGAGCCCGAAATTTGAGATCTCACAAATGTTTTCCAGCACCACAGAGACAAAAATACAGGACGGCACACACATGAATACACTTGCAACCCCCATCTAACGGACACCTGCAAGTAGACGGACAATAAAGCTGCGTTCCAGTTGTGTCACGCTGTCACTGTGCAGCACTTGGAGGGACAGTAGGATTATCCAGAAATAAAGCCTGAAAATGCCATTCTTTGCTGTAACTCAAATAGCAGGAGGTGACACTGAGCTGCTTTAACGTCACTGACGTGCACGCAAACCACAGGAATCTCGGTCCTTGAGGGTTTTGCAGCTTCTAAATACCAGTTAAAACAAACTGGAAAAAAAGGAGGAGACTTGAGTCTTACTATAACAAGGCATTGGCATGGCAACCAGTACATCTTTGGTGGCTGTGCAACAGGAGATTCGTCTTCAGTTAGTCCATGTTATTAAACAGAAAATGCACAAAGCATTTCCACTATAATGTAGAATCATGTATATGAAGAAGTCTATGCTTTTCATGAGGTAATGCAAATGTTTCAAACAGGTGAAGATGAATTTTAATGTATTTATTAGGTTTTAAAAGGGTTTTAATGGAATATTATAAAGAGAGAGTCCCTTTAAATAACTCCTACACCACCCAGCTTGGCTGTATTTGGTATTATTTTTAGTTTGTATTTCTTACTTTTATTGTTTCCTGTGGAAGTACGCTGGAAATAACTGATGTATTGCATTTATGTGCAATTTCACTTTATGAGACATGTCTCACATCTCTAAAGCTTCATTAATCTCCAATATTTATCATAAAGTGTTCAGTTTTTGTGATGTAATAGTGTACAGTACCTATTTGTGCACTATCCTCCAAACCATAGAGCCTATTGTTGAATGTGGCATCAAAGAGTTAAATAGAAAGACTTACTTCATTGATCTCCTTGGGAAAATGATTCCTCTGCATTGAACCTATCCCCTCGTCATCGTTTCTACACCTGCTCGGGGCACAGCCATTGATTTAGGCAGTTTTTCCAAGAGCGAGACCCATAAATAATATTTCTTTCTCTGATTTGAAATTGCAACCTTAAGATCACAAGATTGCTTCTCTGACTTCCACCGCATCCTCTTTGACTGTGTAATACATCAAACTATGGCTTGATACATTTTTAATAAGAAGATGAAAGTATAGGCTGCGGTTGAGATGGTTTCGATGTAAGCTGAGGAGAGATAGTAGACGTATCGTACAAAGGATGTTTGAGATGGAGCTGCCGGGCAGGAGGAGAGAAGGACGACATAAAGATGGTTGGTGTAACAATAGAGGAGGCAGATGGTCAGCTGGAGAGAGCAGATGAAACATGAAGATGTTTACACTGTCACATTTACATAGTAAACATACATAGAATTTGTTCCACTATAAATGCTGGAAAGGAACCAGCATCTCTCCATCAAAAATACCTCGACCAACACACCTGCCAAACCTCGTGACCCATTTCAGCAGAGCTCCAGCTGATCTCACTACTCCTGTTTGTACTGTATCTGTGGGGGCTTTTGTCCTCGGCAGCTGAGACGTGAATGGCAGGAAGGTGTGATGAAAAACAGCTCGATGTAACATTGAAGTCGCTTTTGTGTTTTGCTTTTATCCAGCGGTGAAGGAGAGCTACTGTACTTGTAATTAGAATGACTGCAGGGGAAAGAAACCTCTACACTTTCTTACGACTAAGAAACTGCTCCCCGTTTGCTGCGGGAAGTTGAAGACACGCACACACACACACACACACACACGCACGCGCTGAGACTGGACTGGACTGCACGTACTCACTACAATCACATGCCAGCAGTGCAAGGCCACACACACATACATGCTCACCCACACACAAAGGGTGTGTCCAGTACAGTGTACTATTGCCTTGAATGACTGCAGGATGAATTCCACAGAAAATCTGGATCTGTTCTTATAGTCTGAGACCCCACCCCCCCCGCTTCTGCCAAAGCAAGTCAGAGACTCACACAGGAGATTTCTTTTTACATTTTTTTTTTATTTATGATGTAAGCCACACACACCGGATACTCACTCCATCAAAATTAATTTAGTTCAGATATCAGTGTTCTGTATGAAATGGATTCAGGCAATGCAATAAATGAAAAAATCAGTTGGGAGAGAAAGACAGAAAGTGACGCATACTCAGCATTTTCAGTTCCGTTCAGAAGCTTTGCAGGATTTCCTGCTGATTTCCTTCTTTCGAGGTCGTTTTGATTCAAAATATTGAAGCTCTCTATCGCTAAAGTGCACACACGCAGACTAGAATTGGACTATTAGTGCAGAAAAACAGCTACAACCAACAGAACCATGCCCAGATGGACATAGACTAAAAAAGAAACGTTGCATAACGCGTCGCACACTCTGTGCTTTATCCTGCATGTTATGGATGAGGAGATAATTCCTGGGCCTTCTCTGGGATTATATCCAGCATGTGTTAGATGGGGAGAGGAACTTCAAAGGATAGGCGATATACAATTTAATATTTAGAGTAAAGTTTCCACGCGTACACTATATCGTCAAAACTATGCGGACACCAGATCTTCACACTTGTATCCAATTTCAAAACGGCTGGCATTAATATGCTGCTATAAAGACCTTTGCTCCTCTGGGATCACTTTCCAACAGTATTTTGGGACTTGGCTGATGGACGTGATCCAGCTCAGCCACGAGAGCGCGGCGAGGGTCAGGCATTAATGTGGCCAATAAGATCTGACTCTCAGTAAGATTCAGTTCATCATCATTACAATACTTTCTCCTGCATGTATGTATTTTTTAAACGTACTTTGAGCTTTTTATTTGTATGTCTTTTCATTGTACCACAAAGCCAGCGGCGAAAACGCCTCACATCACAATAACAGCATCTTAACCGCTGAAGGCTCAGACAGACCTTTTTAAAGCTATTAAAAATAGACACAATTCACAACAACACAAGAACTGAACATTGCGTATTGTACATTGATCTGTTAGAATAAACTCCTCCCACTATTTTGTGCAAACTAATTAACACTCCAGGTATTCCTTATTAATAAAAGCTAATGAGCTAAATCGATATTACGTGATATTGTTTGTCAGGATTCAGTGCGTCCCTTCAGCTTTCACATTAATGTGGCCACAACATTGAGTTTACACTTATTTTTATAGCATAAATCTTGTTATAAGTAAGAGCTACTAAAATAAGTAATTATTTTTAAACAATGAGCTGAGGAAGATTAGAGCCACACTGACAAAGCAGAGGCTTGTTTGTCCAGGAGAAGTTTTCTCCATGAACCCTGTTGAGGTGAACTTCTTAGCATTTGCCTCATTTCGAGTGTTCGTTTCTGTGCTACATTCATCTTCCTCCATTTCCATATTTCTCATTGTCTCCATTCTGGGCCCATTAGAGAGACCCGGTGATGAGCAGCTGTTTCATGCTCAGTCTTGAGATGATGGAGTGATTCAGCAGAGGAACGGTAGTCAGAGGAGCAGGAGAAAGCCTGTTTCTACATTTCTTCCTCCATCTGCTTCACTCTCTCTTTTTATTTCCTTTGCGCATTTGACGGTAGGCTGTGCATTTGTTCTCTTCTCTGGTATCTCTCGCTGTCTTGAGACATTTTTAGACTCTTCAGTCTTTATGTTCTCTGCTGTAAACAACAACCGAGTCTGAATACTGCAAAAACTTACATAAAGTAATTGAACTCCCCCAGCGTATGATATTGGTAATAATAAACTAATATACTGCACATGAACAGTTAGATGGATTATACAGGTGGCATGTGGAAGGTCAAACCATGTGCTTAGTATTCCTACAGCAAACACCCCCTCTGCTGGATGGCACTGAACTGTGCCTTCTGACCAACTGGAGCTTTAAGCCTGGAGGCAAACAGCAACGGGACTTGTGGGACAAACACGGGGGAATGTGGGTGGAGCTTTACATAAGAGCTGCATGCTTAGTATTCTTATAAAATGAAGTAAAACAGGTCTCATACACACTTAAGAGCATCAGCTCTTTAAAGTCATAGTGTGGACGGGTCAGGTCACCATTTAAAAACATCATATATACGCTTATATTATAGGATTGATAGCAATTTAGTGACTATTGTTATACAACTTTGGCTGTCGGGTGTGAGAACTAGTCACGTTTATGCTGCAAGTTGCAATGATTCGCTGTGGCAACTCTTTGTTAAAAGGAAGCAACTTCAGACAAACTTCTGTCCACATAACCAACTATTACCATTTTTTTTTTACTTGAACTGAAATCAACAAATAATGTTGATACATGCACGGCATCATAAAATGCTATATATCCATAAACAGCAACAGGACCTTACTCGGTTGTTATCTGCTCGGCAATAAATCAAATAGACAAGACTCTTTTGCAGATAATCTAACCAGCATTAAGGCTGTATCTGGATTTAATCATAAATGGGGTAAAATAGCACCAGATACCAAAGTTTGCTAATTCGCCTAGCCCCAGTTCTCTGTAACTGATTTTTGTCTGTGGAAATTATTTGTTGGTCAGAAATGTGCAGGATCGTCTTACGAATTAATTCGAAAGAAATGTAGCATTTTACGACAGAGACTCTAATAAAAAAGATTGTTTGTTTTGATAACCTTCAAACCTCAAGACAATTTTCTGTCGGCATTCTTCACGGGACAGCAAAATAAACGAGGACAAAAAAATGAGGACATGTAGTTACATTTGATTGCATTTTCCCCGACATAAACGTATGTATTGCTGCCAACTTAACATGTACAATAATGCTGTTAGATAACGCGCTTTCTGTCTCTGCCTGTATGAACTAAACAAACAGATGATGGCTCTTACTTAAAACGCTTTCTTATGAAAATGAGACATTTTTCCTCTGTCGCCTGTTTCTCTTTCTCCTCCTTCCTGAAATGACACCACTTGCCTCCTACCTAATCCTTTCATCCTCGTCTTAACGCCCTCTGCGTGCCGTCTGCCCACGCCCCTCTGGCTTCTATCTTCCTCTACCTCCTGCACCTCTCCTCTTCCCCTTTTGTGCTTTTAAAAATGACACAAGTCACGCGGAGAAAATGGCAGCGCTCCTCCTGTCCTCGTCTGTCATCCCGCTCGGCTCCTGGGTTTCTCCCCGGAGTCTCGCGACTCGTTTTTGTTTAACACCGAGAAACGGAGCGCCGGAGCACAGGGAACCACATTATACTTAAGCCTTCATCGTTTGCCTGGGGCACCTTGCAGGAGTATTTTAACCCCCCACCCCCACCCCCACCCCCCAAGTAAAATTGAGGCATAAGACTAGACTGTTTCCCTGTCAGGTTGTGTAGTTTTGAGCAACTTCTGATTCCTCTCCCCGTTTCTTCCTGCAGCCCATCAGCAATGCAGACTTCATCGTTCCAGTGGAGATTGATGGCACTGTACATCAGGTAAAACCGCACTGTCGTGGAAGCCGTCCAGAAGTTCTCAGGCGAAATAATCCGTATTAATTCATAGGAGATCAAATGGATTTCTTGGCTCAATGCTCCTTTCTTCAGACGCTTCTGCTCCCCAATATGCTGCGGCTACGTCAGGAAAGCTAAACAGTTTCACCCTTTGTGTCCTTGCTTGCTGTAACAACAGACGAGCCGTGTCGTGACTGTGTCACAAAGCTCCCACTGCTTGTCAAAGGTACCGTATCACACGCCGCAATAGTGGTGTCGCCAACTCCTTTTGTAAGAAAAGTATAGTTTGGCTGTCCCCGTGGCTAAAAGGTTGACCAACTAACTGGCCATACAGTATAATCATAATAAAGACCACAGGAGAGAGAAAAAAAACCCTCAATGTGTTTAGAGGTACAAATTCAGATATAGCAGCTTCATATGCATTTAGATGGTACTGTGAGCAGAGAGGGATGAACATCTTCTGTTTTAACTGCAGCAGATAAGGGCTGTTGTGTTTCAGCTGCCTGCAAGTCATTTTTGAAGGGGAAAAAAACCCACAGAAGCACTCCGTGTGTTTCTTCCCCATCTCAGTCCTCAACAACGCCGGGAAAAAAATCACTAGATTTGTAGCGAGTTGCTCGGAAAGAGATTCTCTAAAGGTGTCAGAACAGTTGTTAAATAAAGTGACAGAGTCCCTACTTTTTGGCAACACAGAGTAGAAATTGGTGCGTTTCCCAGAGACAGAAATACGAAGTCTGAATGAAAGTACTTTCACACCTGCAACACGATTAGAGACGCTGTTGCTTTGGTGTTTGATGCTGACGTTGGAAGTTTTTCTTTCTGTGTCCCGTTCCAAGCAGAAGACGCCTGAACGTACCTGTAGCCATGTTCAAGTAATCCAGGATAGGCTTTCTGCGTCCGCTCTGGCCTATGCTTGATTACTTGCACTTGGAGGCAGCGACTAACCCGCCGAGGTCTGACGAAGAGGACGAAGATGAGCAAACCAAGGCAAATGTGGTCGGGAGAAGTTTTGCGAAAAGTTTTTGAAATGTTGCAAACCACTGTTTCTTCAATATGTCCATTTTGTTAATGGTTATATCATTTTCATTTAAGAAGTGTCACATATTATCGTACACACAAGGAGTCATGTAGTTTTTGTTTGAACTCAAACTGAAAGAATGACAGGCAGAGTTTAATACAGATGAAAATAAAAATGGATGTCTATACATTTTGTTTAGAAACATGAATGAATCGAACATATTTTAAAGATTAATAAAGCGATAATTGCAAGTGACAGCCGCTTGGAACGAGTTTAAAATTCTCCTCATATCACATGCAAAACCAATTCTTTGGTCCCTGAAGCAAAATATTTCTTGTGCCAAACGTGTGTTGCTGTGTGTGTGTTTCAGGTGTACGTCCTCAAGAGGCCTCATGTGGACGAGTTCCTCCAGAAGATGGGGGAGTTGTACGAGTGCGTCCTCTTCACAGCAAGTTTAGCCAAGGTTGGTTCACAGCTGGCGTTCCCCCGTATTTCTACACTACGTTCACTGTTCTGACCCCGTGGTGTTCGCTCCGTTTAGTATGCTGACCCTGTGGCGGACCTGCTGGACCAGTGGGGGGTGTTCCGTGCCCGGCTCTTCAGGGAATCCTGTGTTTTCCACAGAGGAAACTACGTCAAAGACCTCAGCCGGCTGGGCCGAGAGCTCAGTAAAGTCATCATCATAGACAACTCACCTGCCTCCTACATCTTCCACCCTGAGAACGCCGTGAGTAACTTTCACCTTCGACTCTTTGAGCACACCGTGGTGATACTTTGAAGCATTGTTTGATGATGTCCTGAAAGTCCACGAGGGGCCAAATCTCGGCTTTAAACACTAAAACAATATAAACTATACAGCCTCGCTGGTTACGAAAGAGTCCTGACGTTTTTAATCGCTTCACGGAGCAAATTTCAGGTCACAACACAATTGGAATATTTAACAAAGTAAAGGAAACTGCTTCCTTGTGACTATAATTTCTTCATAAAACCAAGCATAACGGCACATAATAGAATAACAGAAGTGATCGTGACCATGTGTGTCCTGTCTATTTAGAGTGTTTGCCTAGAAGCTAGAGTAGAGAGCTTGTTTTCAGACGTTTGCAGGGTAAATCCAGCTACTGACGGGGGGGGCCGCTGAACAAGACCCCAGCTCCTAGTATTTCTAATTAAGGTAAACTAAGGTGGATTATATGCATGGAAATCATTTCCCCAAGGACATCAATATAATTCTTTTTATTATCACATCTTTATTGTCCAGAGATCTTGATAAAGTTGTGGCTTTTTATCTTGCCACATTGAAATTTAAACCGTAAAAGAAATTGCACAATCCTTAAGCTCACTATAATTATATGCACGTCGTCTTTGCTTGTCGATTTGTCAAAAACTGCGCCATTATTGAGGCGCTTCTGTCCGTCCCGCCTAATGCGGTTGCGAAGCACAATTTCTTTACTTTCTGGGAGTCATGGTTTAGTTAACGATCAGAAAGATGTGCTGCCTTCAGTGTGTTTCAACCGATCGACTCTGCCTTCCAAAACAGGGTCAAAATGCACATTTGAAACTAAAATATGTTACTTATGATGCTAATGATGATTTGGTAGTTTTTATCTGTGAATCATTGTTAGCATATTTAATCTCAAGGGTTGTTTTTTTTTTTTTTTTCTAGCTGGAGGGAGCACTCATAGTTTTATGAGGGTTCTCCCCTTCGGGAAGAGTTGCTCAGTGAAGCTGCTGACACTCTTTGCGCCTTTGATGCTTTTCCCCCCATTAATTATTTACTCAACACTCCCATCAGCTTTTCACCTATAACATAATACTGACAGCTAAATGAGATCTCTCTCTCTCTCTATATATATATATATATGCTCCGTCCTTTAACTCCAATGTGTTCCTCTTTGCTTTGCAGGTCCCAGTGCAGTCCTGGTTTGATGACATGACGGACACAGAGCTGCTGGACCTGATCCCTCTGTTTGAGGGTCTTAGTAAGGAGGAGGACGTTTACAGTCTGTTACAGAGCCTGAGGAACAGGTAGCAGACGGCGGCTCCAGCTGGTCCCTCCCGCCTCGGCATCGCCGAGCAGAGGCCGCCCCTCGCTGCCACCGCAAGCGGCCTCGCTCCCGTCCCACGGTCGGCTCCGCGAGTCCCGGCGCCGCTCCAAGTCGGAGGCTTTCGGACAAATGATCATGATCGAACCTAGAGAAAGCAAGCGTACGGATTCTCACCATCTCTGGATTCTCGGACTCTTTGTACAGGACTCTGACTGAGTAAAGATTATATTACTGTATGTACATACGTAAATGTTTCTAAGAGCAAGACATACCTAAAGTAATTTTTCTATCAGAGAAAGGAGGTTTTACTATTCTATCAAGTAATATTTTAGTTACCAAAAACAATCAAACACGCAGAACAATTTTTTCTTTTTTTTTTTTTTTTCCTAGAATGGGTGACTTTTTGTTTTTCTGTTTTTGTGTTGAGCAGTGCTATGCAGGACTGTTGTTTCACGTCTGACTTTTTGTTCAATCAACTGTGATTTATCTTCTCTAACAGAATGAAGTGCCTTCATTACTGTGCTGATTTTGTTGTGTCGGGTTATGGAGTGCAGACCTTTATGCTGCATATTTACTCAAATCTCCAAAAGTGTAATTAATTAAATCTTAAAATTGAAGTTGGAAATGAGTCTTTGATAACCGTCATGTAATCTGAGAAAACTGCAGTGATGACTTTATAAATCTTAGCCTGTTAGGTGGTTTTTGATTTTTAAGTTTAGTAGCATTGGATTGTTAAATTTACCAAAGATTTGTACAATTCAATGTGATTGTGACAAAAAACAACAACAACAAACAAACATCATTTGATCCTTGACAGTGACCGTGAATCAATCCTTGAAGACATTGAATCCCCTATTTATTACTGAAAAAGATTAAATGTGTTTGATGACATCACTGTCCACTAATAAATGTTAAACTTTTGAGGAAAATATAAAGATTAGTCTAGATTATCTGAAATTCTATTTATCGGGGGTGGGGTGTTGGATGCATTGTAAAGAATGCTGTTGAAATCGTACTGTACAACAATATTAAAGTTGCAAGTTTGCACACTGTCGCTGTGTACCACAATGTAATGACTGTCTTGAATCTCAAATCCACTTGGATCAACGGTATTGTGGAAGAAATAGCAGGGCTGATTCACACAATCGGTGCTATTTGTTGTAGTATTTATTATAATAGCTTCAACACTATATTGTCTGGCCTCTTTAGTAGTGCAGTGACTGATGGCGTTATCTTAACATATGAAATATTATGCAAGAAATTCAAGCAACTATTTAAACATACACCAAATACCTTCAGTGAATCTGACAGTATTTGGTTTCCCTTTATCAATAATGATAATGCATTTTACTTGTATGGCACTTTACATGAATTCATCTCAAAGTGCTAAAAATGACAATATAACCTCAAGGCAACAATACAATACACTTAAAAACAGCAATAAAGATCAATAAGAGCCGCGAAATAAGACAGTTTTCATTGTGAATAATTTTTTTATCATTCATAATCACAATAATATAATAAAAACAGCATCTTGTGGACACTGTTAGACGTTTCATTTATAATACCAGAATGTGCAGAAGTGGATCTGCCGTTATTATCTGAAACCAATATTCTAACCATTTTCCCAGCATCAGTCGGGAACACAAATCAGCAGGTGTCCAATGAACGGCTACATTTTGCTGTGAGCAGCTAAAGAGTCAAGAGAGAAAGAAAGAAAAGAACAAGAAGGTGAAGGTTAATGCGGCATCTTGTTCTTCTGCTTGAAGTGCCATAAAACGGCTGCATGCAATTTCATTTGATGAGCAAAAAGGATTCTAAAGTTTACGTCAGTGTTGTGTTAAAAGTCACCAAGTGTGGGAAAAGACATTTATTAAAAGACATTTTCCATATTGACGATATTAGGAGGGCCGCACGGTGGAGCAGCGGTCGGCGCTCTCGCCTCACAGCAAGAACGTCCAGATTCTATCAGATACCAAAGCTGAAGTTTCTGTGAGCGTCTTACTTTTGATGGAATAATAAACTGTCTACATGCTTGTAGTTTATTCCGGCTGCTTCTTCTCGTTTTCAATCATCCATTAATCGTTTTCTCTCAAAAAAAAACAGGAGTTATGTCAAGATCTGCATGACTGCTTTGGATTGTCTCCCCTTTGCAGAAGCGCCGTGGATCACCTGCACATCAATATAATAGGATTGTTGACCCGAGCAGTCCAAAAATATCTTGTTTGCACCACCAACCATTTGACTTGTAAAGAGCTTCAGTTGAGCAGCTCGTGAGTGAATCAGGCTGAATCCCACAGTGCTGACGGCTCAGCCAGTGTTTCCCAACAATATCAAAAACAATGCTCAAACACAAGCTACTTTCCAAGGAACAAATTATTTTTTTTAGGTAAATAGTAATTGCACTCAACTACAATTTTTCCAACACAGATCAACAAATTGTGGCGTTTTAAGACTAAATTACCAAGATCATAATGTCTATGGTTTATTTCAGCATTTGAATGATGAAGTTTGAAGTTAAAAACAGCTGTATGACTTGTGAAAGGACACATGTCATCACGGGTGCCTGCAGCCCTAAAAGGCCTACCGGTGCATTAATTATATGGACATAAACTGGTTAATGTGCAACCAGGTGGAGCTCCAGTGATATCTTGATGTGAACTTTTAGCTTGTGCTTACGTAGCAGCCACTTTAAGGGCTGCAGTAGATTAAGCTTTGCAGAGCTCATTGTTCAAGCCTGAAGAATTCTCGCCCTCTCATTTTTTACCCTCCTCTCGCCTTCCTCTCAGAAATGTCAACACTGAACTTGCCACGCTGATTGAATGATCTTATTTTCGCCATGGAGTCCCGGGCTGATTCGACATATGAGAGGCGGTGGTCAAAGGTAAGCGAATCTTTTCAGCCTGTTAACTTAAAGTTGTTGGTTAACAACTGGGTTAGTTATGTAACGGCGAGTTCTCCAGACTCCCTGTTAGGAATTGTGTGAACTATATAAGACAGAAGTAATAGATGTATCCCTGTACAGAAACCATCAGCAGGGAGCCTGAGCTATGATTCATGCTCTGGCTGCAATAGAGAATAAAGGAACCTGACAGATTGTTCACATACTTTGAAAATGTCAGGGATACTAGCAGATGTTTGATGGACTTGGTAGAGAAGTAACGGCGCTTTGATTCTTTTCACATCCTTAAACACTCTGATTTTATCAGAACAGCCAACATGTTCAGTCTTTTTGAACCCTCATTAAGACGATCTGATCATTTCTTGAAGCTCAAGGTGATCTACGGTTATAAAAGCAGCCAACACCCATTCCCTCTGCCTTGTGATCACACTCTGAGAAGACTTCTTTAAAACTCAAGTGTGTTTAAAAAAACAAAAAACAAAACATCTTTTACATTCAAACAAATGCAAACACAAGTTGCCAACGTCGTCCCCACGGGGAAGTGAACACCCAGAGCTGTAAACCTTCAGGAGCGTCAAGCGAGAGATTTAGCCACCGAAAAGCCTCCCATGCCTTTCAATTCCACTCACAGCTCCTTCAGTCCGTTCCCTCCATCTGCTAGTTGTAACTGTTGTGAAATGAATAATTGGTGTCAAGTGGCCCCTGTAATGCCCATTGTGCTGCCGAGGGCTCAGTAACACATAAACCCAACTCACAGCACAGTCAGGGGCTTGAATGATGCTCCAGTCCTTTTATTTTTTTCTTTCTTTTTTTTTTTCACTTGTTGAACTGTGAATTGTTATTTTCCTTCTGACGTTGAGCTGCATTTTGCCAGTCTTGCTGATGCACAAAAAGCTGGGAAGTGGGAGGCCGTGAGAGGGGGCGTATTTAATGCTGTAGTATTGTAAATATTGAGGCAGGAAATTGCAGGTGTGTCCAGATCTGGGTGTGGAGATAAACATATTCGGCCCACTCTGCCACACACACTCTGCTTGCGCATAGGGAGAAAGATAGCCATATCTTATTAATACATAACCTATCCCTGCTTTCATCAATCAACCTTGACAACTTTACAGGAGACCTCCAGGCCTTCACTACGCCAGACACAAAACAAGGTAAGAACTTATTTTAGTTGACATCTCTATTGTGATAGCGTATTCATTGCCATCACTTAAATCACTGCAACTCAAAAAGAGCATCAGTTATGTCATAAAAATGTTCCATGAAATATCTTCAAACGTTCGATTATACAGTGTTTTTGAAGCTCCATCATTTCGGACAGCCTGGAGAAAAAGACATGCAGTATGTGGGTGAAATGATGGTGTAACGTTACCAAAGCTCATTGTGTGTGCCGAGTGGAAGGACACCGCAGCTTAATTGACAGGGAACCAGTATTTCCTGTCTCACTTATGAACCCAACTCTGAGCTCAATTGCATCTTTTCATGTGTTATTTGCTCAAGTTCTTTCTGATTATTTGACCGAGATCAGATTGCGAAGAACAATGGATGAATCCCTGGGGAGCTCTCACCGCAACCACAACCTGCAGCCAACCAGCAAGCAAACTGATCACATATCAGAATGGGGAGCTACACCCTGTATCGCTCCATCCTTACTTTTTAAACTTTGTGGGAATTAGGTGATAAAATATGTGAAACACATCACATTTCGTATCTTAAATGTGAAGCAGGTTTTTCTTGCTTTATAAAAAAAATAATAATAATAATTAACTTCAGTTGTCCTTGAAATCCTCCATTTGTGTTCGGAAGAATGAATCACAGTGTTTATAAGTGCCACCTTTTATCACAGAAGCTCACCATGAGGAAGCAGCTCCAAGTCATCATAAATATCGTATGAGTTACTCGTACTGCCAGGACCTTTTTTTTTTTTAATTTTTTTAAATGTAATTACTAGCAAATACAAGTGGACAGCACAGAGGTATAATGATTAATGCTCTGGCCTCACAGAGAGGTATCCCTGGTTAGATTCTGGGTTTTTAATTCTGGAGTTTGCATGAAACATGCTTGTGTGGATGTTTTTTTTTTTTTTTTTTTTTTTTTTTTTATCCCACTGTCTAAAGACATGCATATTATGTGAATAGGTGTCTTCAAATCTTGTTCTGTTGTGTCTTGTGATGGACTGGTGGCTTGTTCACGGCGTACCCTGTTCTTCCCGGGATCGGCTCCAGCACCTCACCATGACAAACTCAGTGGTCGGCAATAGAAGACAAATATTGTGATTTCATTCATTCAGGAATATACTTTCCTGTTATTGCTGATGGTATCCTAATTCAAGCTGTATTCTGTTATGTATTCTGCTGGTTTTATGACTCTGCGGTGTATATTTTAATTGTATTAAACCCCAATTAAGCGTGAAAGTTTGGTTGTTCTTTCCTTTTGTCAGGATAACTTTAAAGTTGCATGGACTCACTTCAAAGCCATTTATTAAGACATCGGAGGAATATTCCAGTATGACTCAGCCTTACACATGGGAAGCCAAGTGGAGACGGATTTTGCAACTTCAGCCCCAGTCCTATTATTTTCATTCAAATATCAACCTCTCTTTTGTATCTGTTCAGAATGTGTCACCTCTTTATCTGAAAGCCTGAATGCCAGAGACCCGATAATACTAATGAAGGTGTGGCTGATCCGGGGAAAGTACGGCTGACCTGATCAATCTCACTTCACCTCACACCACTCGCCCCATCAATCACCGCCCAGCAAGGTGTTTCAGTCCTACAGCTGGAGCAAAGATTAGAAGCAGTGTGGCGTATATGAGCCATAAATTATTGCAGGGTTATTTCTCCGGAGAGTATAACTGCATTCACAGCTCCTCCAGCTATTTGACAATCAGATCGTGCAAGGATCCCGTATTTGCATTCATGATATGTTGCAGGCGTGCCAATTCCCACTGAGCCTGTTTCTATACAGCGCGTCACCGGTAGGCATACATCCTCGGTTCAGCTGGTGATACAGTGTTTGCTTATCAGTGCTGTTGTTTCTGATATCTGAGTCAAGAGACAGCCAGAGCGCCGCTGATTGCAGAACTTGTATCTTGCTATGGCACCAAGCTGACACTCATTAGAGGGATTAGAGGTGCTTTGCTGTCAGAGATCCAATCTTTTGAAAAGGTTCGCTTGTCACGTTAGAGACATCTGTTTCCTCTGAAAAGATAGGGAGCTCATGAGGAGGAGGGGGCCTTGGAAATGACATATTTTCCCCGCTTCAGAAGTTTGGAGGAGTTAAAATTGAATTTCTGCTTTTTGATATGTCATCTATTACGACATGTTTATTTTTAGCGTTTAAGTTTGTTGCTATGTCTCTTTCACTCTGTTTGACCATATCTGGTTATTCTATCTATTTTCCCTTCGGCATAAGATGTCAGGGCGTCTGTATCAGGCCGTGTTTTGAACAAGTTGCTGGTCTTGCCTTGTCTGTGCTTTATTGCATTTACACCAAAAGGTTTTAACAATGATCGGTTG
This sequence comes from Lipophrys pholis, assembly GCF_963383615.2. Taxonomy (NCBI): domain Eukaryota; kingdom Metazoa; phylum Chordata; class Actinopteri; order Blenniiformes; family Blenniidae; genus Lipophrys; species Lipophrys pholis. The sequence goes on from NC_137648.1 coordinate 10,696,065, forward strand.
TGTCTTTCCTTGACCTTGATGTGCGTTGTTTGCTCACGTCGTCCAAAGTCATGACGTCGTTTACCGAACCACCGCTTCAGTTTGCCTATGTGTGTCTGATTTCTCTTTTCCCCATATATGTGTTCAGACTGACTATGGTCTGTTGGCTGTTTAGGTCTGGTGTTGCTCCGCCCTTTGTGTGTCTCCTGCGCCTCCTTCTTCATGATCGTTCACAAACTGTGCTTGTCTCATCCCGCTCCCCTCTCAACCTGGAGGCCTGAATCACAAAGTTCCTGTGTAAAGCGTGCTAAAGTGCATGTTCTTGCTTTCAGTTTACATGTATTTTGATTTTTGCTCAACTAACAATAACATCATGAGGGACCTTACACGCCAACAGGAGTCTTGAAATTAGTTTTTCTTGTATTAGACTCTGTTTGCAGTCGAATTATCGGCTGGAAATCGTATTGTTTCCATTTGTTTGACATGAGTCATTGGATAGAGCAATTAGCTGCATGAGCTCAAAATGAAATGTAATACCATGGAGTTAGAAATGACAGCGGAGGATGTTATAAAACATGTCCATGCACCAAATATATCTTTAATAACATCTTTATACATTTTCAGACATTGTAAAGGATGTAGAGACAGTTGATCAGCTTCCATATATTTGTGTGCAATGTCATGCTGCTTGCTCATTTACATGCACACAAATCTTTGGTGGATCAGGCCCGATGCGTGTCTATAAGTGGTGTGCTCTTTGTCTGCCCTTCGCCCATTTGTTTAATAAGTTTGTTTCATGTCTCTTAAGGGTGGATACACATATTAGAGGAAAAAAGAAAAGAAATGAAATGGGTTCTTTTTTTTTCGTGACAACATGAACAGAGTTAGTTCTAGTTATTGCATATTTCATGAGACACTCGAGGGTACGTAGGTGGCATATTAATTTTTCTGTAATAACGATGCCAACTTTTGACTTCTTATCAATCCCAGAATGGTAGTCAGACACCATATAAGAGAAAAGTTCTACTCAGATGATGTGTGAACTTCCAAAGCAGGACTGAGATAAATTTTTTTTAACTTGCAGTCCGAGGAGAGAGAGAGAGAGAGAGAGAGAGTAAGCTTTTCAGTTTTTTTGGCATGTGTATGCAGTTTAATTGTTGTATCTCGTAGTACCCAGTACCATGTGTAGTTCAGTCTCTTATCTTATGACGTCTCCTTTCAGTTTTTAAGCCTCACCACCAGTAGACCGTGATCCTGCCCAACCCTTGGATACCGTTGCCTTATTGTACTGCAATAAACCATAAACTCTGCTTTACTTGTATTAGACCCCTTTGTGCATTCAGATCCTGGTAGATTCATGTCAGAGGGGCTACGAAACAGCTGCCATCCAGCACAAAGAGCACTCAGATCACGCTTGTCATTGACTGGAGAATATTATAAAAGGCTGGTGGAGTTGGTAGGGACCAAACCAAAACCTTAAAACCAAAGCTTTATAATCTGCACGTGAAAAAATGACTACTACATGGGTGTTTAAACAAGAAACTACCTGATGAGTGTGGCGTGTCAATTGATAAACTACTATAATCTTCTTGCTGATTGCTCATTTTGTTTAGATTATTGGAGGTTTTATAGGTTTAATCTTAACCTGTTGGCGATATTTGCAGTTAATCATTGTCCATCTTTAACCTCTTACCTTTTTAATATAAAGCTTTTGTTAAACCGGTTCATGTTTAGACTTTGCTTTGCTCCGAACCTTCACGCCAATGGCGGAAGTGCACACCTGTATAATGGTTGCTCGTACATTTACATAAAGTAAGATTCTCAGGATCGTTATAAACTCCTTCCTCCGTCGATGAAGTATTCCTCTTGGTTTCCTGGTAGAAGGTTGTTTCTTGTTTTGTGCGTTGACTGTGAAGTTCCAAATTCTACCAGATTTATGATTCAGAAAATGTTTTGCTTTACTGAGGACTGAGAGAATTTTGGATATCTTACCTTCAACGTATTTTATGTGAGGATTGCCGCAGAACTTGTGGTCCATCTTCACACCAATAGGATTGTCATTTCAATCACTGTGTCCACATTTACAGCATCTGTTTTAAGTTTGACTTCACTGTTTTGTTTTTTTTAAATTTGCAAACAATATGTGCTTCGTTTAATCTAAATTTACTGATAATTTATTTACATCAAACCACTTTCTGAATAAATCATTTAAGAAGGGTTTTCTTCCAAGAGCTGCCGTATTTTCTCACATGAACAGAAATTATTTGTCATCTGCTAACAAAATGAACTGTATTATTTTTGAAACCTTACTTATGTGGAATAAACAGCTTGGGCCCAAACCCAATTACTGACCCCTGAGGGACACCATAGCTAAAGTTACTGATGACTGGAAGTCGCCCATTTTCACCAACTGTTGCCCATTGCTTAAATAACTTTTCACCCAGTGTAGAACCGACCCCTCACCTTATAACACTGTCATCTATTTGTTAATATGTTATAATATATTGTGTTGAATGCATTTTTATGGATCAATAAAAATTCCGAGAACAAACTTCTTTATATCGATAGAGCTTCTATTAATTCCAGAACTGCTAATCCTGTACATCATTGAGATCTCAGTCCAGATGGACTCTCTGAATATATATGTATTATTTCAATGATGAAATTGTCCATTCTTTGGTGACTGGTTTTTTTCAATCCATTTTTTTAAATTAATCTAACACATTTGGGTTTATTTATGTTTCAGTTTAGCAGAATGATGAGTGATGACAGTAAGGACACCCTCAGAAATATCACCCGAAAGCCGGGCCTGCAGATATGGACCATCAATGTGAGTCAGTCCCAGAACTAGTCCCGTCCATCTCACTCTGCTATGTGCATTAACATGGTTTGCAACACAGATGTATGTCAGGTGCGGCATGATAAAATCCCACCTTTGCTTGTGGTTTGTGGTTGATGGTGTTGTTGTTTTCATTATTCAGAGCATGAAAATGGTTCCAGTTCCAGCCAAAGGCTTTGGTAACTTCTTTGAGGGAGACTGCTACATCGTTCTGTATGTGAGTACAACGCTGCTGATTTCCTCAGGGGGTGTGCTGACACTCGGCATTAATGGTGTATGTGATTTATATCTGTCTTTATTGTTTATCTGTGTCTCATTGGGTGTTTGTCATTATTTTCCACAGTCAAGTGAGAAAAGGGGCTCGAGCCAGTCTGCCGACATCCACTATTGGATCGGGAGGTCCTCCTCTCAGGATGAGCAGGGCGCTGCGGCCATCTTGGTCACCCAGCTGGACGAGCAATTGGGTGGGAGCCCTGTCCAGCACAGGGAGGTGCAGAGCTTCGAGTCTGCTCGGTTCAGGAGCTACTTCAAAAATGGCTTAATGTGAGTCAAAGAAGGTGGCTTGTGTTTGAACTTAAAGTGGGGTGATGACGGGCTCAAAACAAGGAGTCTCCCTCTCACACTCACACACACATTTATGTCGTAATCTTTCTGAGGCATGGCTTACTACACTAATCCCTCTGTATGAAATGATTGTGACACAAAACAGGCTTGTGTTTTGAAGCTTAGCAGGGGAAAAACACGCCTTCCTCTTGCCAGATTCATTAACCTTCAGCCCTTCCACGTTTTCTTCACAGTTATACATACATTTTAAAATTGATAAAACAACACACGTCTGAGTCATTTCTATGTATCCATGCTTCAAGGCTCCAGGCCTTTGTGGTTTATTACACTTGAACTTTGGTTCTGTACACTGATTTGCTCACAGCTACAAGAAGGGCGGGGTGGCCTCAGGATTCAACCATGTTGACACAAATGCCTACAACGTCCTGCGACTGCTCCATGTTAAAGGGAGGAAGCATGTCACAGCAACAGAGGTAAGTGGAGTAAAACGTAAAGGAGAACGATAGTGTGTGATCCCTCCACAGGTTTGACACAGTCACGCTACATGCGGCATTGGCACTCCCCCTTAAACAAATTATGGCATGCTTGTTGTCGGAGCTGTCAAGGAAGGTGCTAATTGCCCGAGGAGTGCCACGACTGTGTGGTGTTTAATTAATACGTTCCCAAGGACAGTTTATAATGTCCATTTGAATTAGGCAGAAATTATGCATCATGCTTGTGTTTGGAGTGCAGGTGGAGGTGTCATGGAGCAGCTTTAACACTGGAGATATATTCCTTCTGGACATGGGGAAAGCCATTGTGCAGTGGAACGGCCCCCTGAGCAACAGAAGGGAGAAACTCAAGGTAATGCTTTATAATGATCGAGAGGAAAAGCAATAATAGATTTTTTTTTTGATCTTGTAACCCCTCTTCTCTCTTTCCAGGCAGTCTTGTTGGCTCAGGACATTCGAGACCGAGAGAGGGGAGGTCGTGCTCAGATTGGCGTCATAGACGGAGGAGATGAGCGGGATTCACCAGAGCTGATTAAAGTCATGACGACAGTGCTGGGCCCAAAGCCCGGACATCTGAGAGACGCCATTCCCGACGACAAGTCTGACAAGTCAATGCACAACAACGGCGTCAGACTCTACCAGTAAGGATATTATATTATATTGATCAGCTGCATTTTTGCTCAACCACTGGTGAAGGATTTGGGCTGTAATAATAATGATACTGTTCACTTTTCTAATTTTTCCTCAGTGTTTATCAGGATAGTGGGAATCTTGTGGTTGAAGAAGTGGCCACGCAACCTTTGACACAAGATCTGCTGCAATCCTCTGTAACATGCCTTGAGCCTTAAAAACATTTTCCTTACATATTGTTGCTGTGGGAAATGGTCCTGGCTCATCGGTTCTTGTTTGTCTGTCACAGGATTGTTACATTTTGGACCAGAATGGCTCCAGTGTGATGGTCTGGAAGGGCAAACAGGCCTCCAACGAAGAGCGACGAGAAGCTCTGAACAGGGCAGTGGTGAGTTCAGCATGGCTCTTGTGACTTTACCGGTCATTATGTGGCAAGTTTAACCTAAGTATTCAAGCAAATACTTATTTATGAGAAAACGTTTTTTCTACATATACGTCTATATCTATTGTTTTTGCTTTGCACATCTTTTTGTGAAAATCTGAAATGCTTGTCATCACATATCTCTGTCGATGTTTTCCACCAGGGTTTCATCAAAGCCAAAAACTACCCATCCTACACCACTGTGGAAGTCATGACCGAGGGAGGAGAGTCCGCCATGTTTAAGCAATCGTTCAAATCCTGGAGAGACAAAGGGCAAACCAAGGGTTTGGGCACTACGTACAGCGTTGGAAAAATAGGTAACTTCCTAAAAGCCGTCTACATTATCCCTACAGTGAGGTAGAGGCTCTAGTTGCTGCACGTAATGTCTATTCATCAGTGTCATCTGGGCAAGATCAAATGTATCATTGACTTGTATAAAATACATCACCTATTCAATGGGAAGTGGGCACATAAAAAGTTTCTCTGCAAACAGCATAATGATGACAGTGAGAATATAAAAGCCACACCCTCAGTCCAAAGGCTCAAACCACTTTAATAACATTCAATCGGAGGTTAAGTAGAGCTTAGACCAAATACAATCATAATGATAAATGCGAGAGTAATGTATACTCAAGTATTTCTAAAACATACAGACAGTTTGAAAGTTATTATATATAAAACTGAAGCAAAAATGAAAAAACTAAAATACACTAAAAATGCTCATTTAAATGTGAGATAAAATAAGCTTGGAATTTAGTGACTGATATATAATACAAATGAAATAAAGCAGAAGTAGAAGTGGAACATTTTTAGAAAAAGATGAGATAATCCAACTACACTAACGTTCATGCTTAAAATGATAAATATATAAATTAGGTGCAACAACAACAACAACAACAACAACAGATTGAAGAGGTTATTTCTAAGGCTCCTTTGAAAATATCGATATTATCTGCCTGTCTCAGATCATCTGGAAGCTTGTTCCAGTGATTTGGAGTTTTGTGACTGAAAGCAACATCATGAAAAGTCTTAGTTCAGCTTCAAAGATCGACCGAGGAGAGAGAAGTCAGAGAGGTTCAAAGCCTACAAGCATTCCAGTCTGGTATTCTGGTGCAAAACCATGTCGTCCTTTGTAAATGAAGTAAAGAATTTTAAAATCAATACAAAAACTGACCCGTGTAAAAACTTTAAAACAGAGATTATTTCTGCTCCGCTTTTCAGCTTTTGTTGGAATTTTCAAGGAAATGACTGCAATCACATAACACTTCATTTGCATCAGATATAAGAGCACTGAACATAATAAGAGCCGTATATTTTATTCGCTATTTCTTTTTTACTTTTCATGGCGACCCTCCCCTGACAAAACCTGCCTGAGTTACAAGATATTTGATGTGTGTGTTGTTGATTTTGAGTGACTTTGTTTGGCTGACATTGAACTGTCGGTGTTCTCGCAGCTAAAGTTGAACAGGTGAAGTTTGATGTGATGGAACTTCATGCACGTCCTCAACTGGCAGCACAGCATCGCATGGTGGACGACGCTTCTGGAGATGTGAAGGTGCCAATAAACCTTTCTTGACCCCCCCCCCCAAAAAAAAACCCCACTATTGTTAATTAAAATCTGACATGAAACCCAGAATACTGTTTGAATCATCTCTTTAAATTGTCTTTGTCAGGTGTGGCGCATTGAGAATCTGGAACTGGCTGAGGTCAACCCAAGTACCCACGGACAGTTTTATGGAGGCGACTGCTACCTGGTGTTGTATACGTATCAGCGATCAGGCCAGCAGAAGTATATCCTCTACATGTGGCAGGTCAGTATAATCCCACCCCTCTGTGCTGCTGGCAAACTGACAAACACCTACTTTGTGTTAACACGATGTTACATCTGTCTGCCATCAGGGACGTCACGCCACCAGGGACGAGATCACAGCATGCGCCTATCAGGCTGTCAACGTTGATAACAAGTACAATGGCGCCCCGGTGCAGGTCAGAGTGGTCATGGGAAAGGAGCCTCGACATTTCCTGGCGATGTTCCAAGGCAGACTGATTATTTTTGAGGTACGATTTTTCACTCCGAGCATTCCTCTTGAATATATTGCAATGTGTGTGACAACTGAATACTGGACAAAGGATTGCTTCACTTTTGAAATGGACAATTAGAAGTGGGGAAATTGTTAGGAATATAATCTTTTCTGATACCGTCTTACATTGTTAGACATTAGGAAACCAGTATTTATAGTAACTCACCTGCTGAGTGTTTACAATAATGATTTTTACTCCAAAAGCAGGATGCAGGATGAGAGTGGGGCATGAAAGAGTCAATGAACAAAACGGGTCTGAGAAAGTTTAATTTAATGAATGGCTCTCAGTTGGAAGTCTGGTCGGCTCACTCTGCACTCGGAGGACATTTTCTAAAAAACATTTCACATCCAATTACAGTCAGAGTCACATCAGATCAAGCAGGGAAAAAAATGCCTGTATTTTATTGTGTGATTTGCATTCCTGAAGGGGATATTGGACGATATAACAGTTTTTGTGGGTATAAAGTCAGGATACCTGCCAATTCAACACTCTAACACAATTCCCGCACACACTCCTATTATAAGCCTTAAAACTACCTCAAAATCTGAAGCCCAAAAGCTGAGAAGGCCACTAACACTGCAGTCAAAAAACACTGACCAATGTCTTGAAATAACAAACAAACCATTCTAAAGATTGTCTGCTCTTAATTGATAATGAAACAAAACAAAAAATCAGATTACTTACACTCATATAGATTACCTATTTATAACAACGTTATTTGCAGATGTCAATATTCAAAGAGAGTAGAGCCTTGGTTTAATCCGTCACACACAGTGTGTGAATACATGCAGGAAGAAGAAGGCAGAAATGACCCAGGGTCATAACAAACATGTCAAACGGCTGATGTAATCGAATTAATTCCAACTCCTTGTGAGCCGTATAAACTTGAAACCAGACATGTAGAGCTCCATCTAAGAATTGAAATTAACAGTCTGTACCGAAATGTGTGTGTGTGTCCAAAGGGAGGCACCGGTCGGCCTGGCGTGGTTAACCCTGAGCCTCACGCCAGGCTTTTCCAGGTGAAAGGCACTTCTGAGTTGAACACGAAGGCCACTGAAGTGCCAGCGAGGGCTTCGTCTCTCAACACCAACGACGTGTTCCTGTTGAAAACCGATCGCAAGTGCCACTTGTGGTATGGAAAGGTATGCGTTTCATAACAGGGTTGTGTCACAGCCTCCAAAGACTCCGACTGGAGCTCTCTTCAAAGAATTGAATGTATTTTCCAGACAATTTCACAGGGAGCTGTGTTTGTTTGATGTCTGCCTCTGTCTGTCTCCAGGGCTGCAACGGGGATGAGAGGGTGATGGGGAGAGCAATATCTGATGTGCTGTCCAAGCAGGACAAGCAGGTGGTGATGGAGGGCCAGGAGCCAGCAGAATTCTGGGTAGCTTTGGGTGGAAAGGCTCCCTATGCCAGTGACAAAAGGTAAACACAGTAGGACAATGGATTCTGTCTTTGCTCGATGACACTTCAAGCAGCCAGATGTTTTCAATGACAAACACTCAACCCAAAAGTCTAGTTATTAGGCCTCACTATATAGCAAAGACTGACAAACCATTACAACAACCCCTTAACAAAGACTTCAGACTTCATCCAAAAATGTCCCTTAATCATATTTCAAACCGATAATGAGCTTACATTTAAATCTGCATGGATTATTTTTATATTAAGGTCAGTGGAATATGTCCAATGTTGTCTGAGGCCAACAAAATGCAACATGCCCGCCCACCAACACACACACACACACACACACACACACACACACACACACACACACACACACACACACACACACACACACACACACACACACACACACACACACACACACACACACACACACACACACACACACACACACAAAGCAGATTACTGAGTTGTTTTTAATGGAAAGGCTTGTGTTGTTTCAGACTGGAGAGGGAGGAGCCGGCTCACAGTCCACGCCTGTTTGAATGCTCAAATCAGACAGGTCGGTTCAGGATGACCGAGGTGGATGACTTTGCCCAGAATGACCTGGATGAAGAGGACGTCATGCTGCTGGACACCTGGGAGGAGGTGAGACGTCAAAAAGGGGACGAGTCAGTCAGAATCTGGTGTTGATTCCTGCAGATCAGAGCAATGGGTGTAAACCTCAATGCTCTCCAGTTATTTATTCACATCACGAATAGGAAAAAATTTAAAGGGAAAAATCACGCTGGGAAAAGGCATCTCCCATTATTTTCATTATTTACTGAAGCTCTAGTGCGCCCCCCAGGGGTGGTTTGCCTCACACTATGTAGAATAGAGTTACCTTAGCTGATCATAAAGATTTTATTTTACAAAACGAATTGGCCAATTAAAATCAAAATATTCCATTTAAAGAAATACTGAGTAAAATACTAGTGAGTGAGCTTCAGAGCAGCTGCACCATCAGTTAAAATAAGCTATCCATCATATCTGAAGCTATGTTATTTACCAGTACAGACATTAAGAATGTATTACAAATACATAAATCAGAGAAATGAGTTTCACGACCTTGATTATAAGCCAACCTGAGACAATGTGCTCATTAAAATTGTTCTTCTAAGAAATTCAAATGAAGAATGAAGATTACAAGAAAATCAGTAATCGGTGCTTCAATAACCAAAGCAAGTGTTTAACGGACCTTTGAAGAAATCATGGTTTCAGGGCTTATCACAGGTTTTCCTGGAAGACTAATCCGATAATATGAGTGCATTAAACAATAACTGTTCAAATAAATACCAAAAGGGGGGGGGGGGGGGGGGGGGGAATTGAAATGTGTCCAACTCTTTCTCTTCTGCACAGGTTTTCTTGTGGGTCGGAAACTTAGCCAACCAGAAAGAGACCAAAGAGGCCTGGAACAGCGCGCAAGAGTACCTGCGGACGCACCCCGCACGTCGTGACCCCGACACGCCCATCATCTTTGTCAAACAGGGATACGAGCCGCTCACCTTCACCGGCTGGTTCAACGCATGGGATCCTCATAAGTGGAGCGTGAGTCTCACATCCTCCCTCTGATCTCCCCGGGAGGCCCCCGGCGGGGAGTCGTCTTATTAATAGACTAACACAGCACGATCAGGACGTTACTAATTTCCATTACTTTAACATGCTTATCTGCCGATTGAGGAAATGAGGCGGAAATATCACACGGGCACAATGCTGTCGGCCGGATGAGTCGCCTGTGATATTTAAAAGCACAGTTCAGTCACAAATGAGGATGATTTCAGGGATTGTTTGAAGATGAAGACGATGCTGCATGCTCACTACTAATGATCAATCCTGCTTCACTTGATCTTCTCCACAGGGAGGCAACTCCTATGAGGAGATGAAAAAAATGCTGAATGATCCTGCATCTCTCTCACAGATCACTGTAGTAAGTGATTGACACTAATCCTAACATTCATTAATAAAATGTACTGATAGCGTTGACTTAATAACCACTAATCCCCCCCCCCCCCCTTTTTTTTTTTACACAAGATATCCTGTCATTTTAAAAGATGAACGGATAATCTCAGAAGCTGTTTTCTCATATCTGCAGGGTCTGGACACCACTGACTTCGGCAGGAGTCCTGTTGGGGTGGGTGGGGGTGGCTATGGGGCTCCGGGGGGCCCTGTGAGTTCCCCTCCTTTCTACAGGGTCCACGGAAGCGATCTATCCCCCAGATCTTCTCTTCCCAACAGCCCGTCTCCGGGAAGAGTCCAGTTCAAGTCCTCCTCTAGTTTCTCTCATTCGTTCTCAGCTGCCGGCGATGGGACGTCTCTGGACCCCGAGCTTATCGTTAACAAGGCTGCCGATGATCTCCCACCGGGAGTGGACCCGAGCCAGCGAGAGGTGGGTGGAGAGCTGGTGTGGATATAGTGCAAACAGTGGAGTGATAATTGTTATTGTGTGAAAGCTGAACGTGCCAAAGGGTTTGTGAGTGGGCCTGTCTGCCACGTGTCTCCAAGGGGGGGCTGTTAACATGAGTATCCATCATATGCAGCCAAATCCCTTTCAGAGACAACGTTGTATTTAAATATGGAAATTTGGATGATCTGGGCTTAAAAGGGGGCTGTATTTGAAGGTGTCATATAAAATCTATTACAATGTTCGTGTGCTGAGGAGAGATAGCGACTATATTGAGCAAAGGATGCAGAGATGGAGGCGCACAATAAATCTCCATGTAATAACTGTGTGTGTACAGTAGAGGTCATCCTGTACAACTGTTGTTGTGTGTTTGTGCTCTGGCTGCAGGATCACCTGTCTGACCGGGATTTTGAGCACCTCCTGGGCACAAATCGCTCAGACTTCATGCGTCTGCCGAAGTGGCGTCAGAATGACTTGAAGAAAAAGGCAGGACTCTTCTGAGATAAACGCAATGTCAAGGTTTAAGTGTACAATACTGAGATCTCTTATTTAGCTCAGTTGAGAAAATTAAAGTGGTGCCTGTGATTTTTTGTTTCGTTTTACTTATCAGACAAGTTATTGTGATTACTGATGTTTGCAGAAAATTATCTTTAAAAGCATGATTGTAGCAATACATTGAAATTTAAGGATTGATAATTTATTTTAAGTCTATTTCTAATTGTTCTTTGTATCCATGTTTTAATATGCTGTGCTGATTGTGCTGTGATTGAGTTTTACCAGCTTGCTATCGTTGTATTTGAAGGTTGAGTCATTTTTATAGTGAATTAAGAAAACATTCAGTCAGAGACTATAAAAATGGGATTATTTAAGAGCAACTGCAAATGGAAATAACAATATGATGTACTGAAGACACAGAGTCATGAACCAGCGACAAAAGAACTGCTGACAAAAACAATGAAGTATGAAGATTAATGTTGGAATCTGTCTGAAACATTATGTTTAATAAAGTGAATTATTGCGGTTTATTGTGTTTGTATCAGATTCATATGGAGCAAAAGGTCAGGTGCATTTACAAAAATTAGAATGGCATTGCAAAGTCTTTTTTTTAAATTACAAACTAGACATACACTCATAACATAAACTGAAAAGTTTCAAGCATTTCAATATTTTTATTGGGATAATTATGACATCTGGTTAAAAAGAGGGAACAAAATGTGATCTAATGAAATATTATTATATTTTGTGAAACTGCAATATTGGCAGCCATGGCTTGTAAATATAAAACTACATATAATAAAACAGAAAATGCTTGAAATGTTTCAGTTTATGTGTAATAAAGCTAAATTATAAAGAACTTTCACTGTATTTCAATTCTTTTAGCACCTGTATATAATAATGTGATGCATTTTGTTTATACGTTTATACGAAATTAGAGGCAAACGGTATTTACAACGCTGTGCAATAATCCCTTGTGTATCTTAACTCAAATTCGACAAGATAAAATACCCACATACATACAACAAGCGCATCTCTCAACTGACAACACTTTCACCTTTTGAGTACAAACTTTCATGTTAAATAATTCCAGTGATGAATATTATCATGGCGTGAAAAATGACATTGTAGAAATCAAATGTTGCTTTAGTCAAGTTTTTTTTTTTAAGTCATATTTGTTATTCTACACCGTACTTGTATGGCAAAACACAGTTCACTGGCTTTTAAATAATCTCTTTCGCTTGTCATTCGTGACTCTTTCACTCCCATTTTCATCCATTCATTCTGACTCGCATCCTGAAAGAGGACGAGAGTCACAGGCTGTCGATTGGAAAATGGCAATGAATTCTCCATTAACACACTTTTAAAATGCTTGTTCAGAGTTATTGAGGTCTAAAACTGTAAAAATCCACCAAGAGATTGCTTAAAAAAAAAAAAAAAAAGGAAAGAAAAAGGAAGAAAGAAAATGCTGTTGCTGACATGAGGATTTCCTGCTCCGTCTACTCGGCGTCGATGAGCATGAGATGCACAAACAGCCCGGCAGAGCAGATCACGTCCCCTCGCTTGGTGAGCAGTGGGACGTGGCGATATCCTAGAGAGACAAAAAAAAGGAAGAAGGTTTTTATAGCTTTGTCAGCAGGTGATAGTCACAACCGCTCCATGACTGCAACAACAACAAGAAATAAAAAATCACGTGAGTTCCTGAAAGTTGTCGCCTGGAGCTCAAAGTTGTGCGTTAGAAGAGAAAGAGAAGAGGGATGGCCAATGAAGTTACCAACCGAACCGGCTAACTACACCCTTTTGTTTTTCCTTCTTAAGCCACAAGTCTGTCTGCAATAAATCCAACAGAACCGGAAGCTTTTTGTAATCACAGGCTGTTGAACTGGCAAAGTAGAGATATAAAAAAAGAGTTGGACTGAACACAAACTACAGCACTGCACTGACTCACTGTTGCCATCTACAGCTTTGAAGCGGGATCACGTAAACTTTACATGCTGTGTCTTAAAGAAAAGCACATAGTTGCATAGATTTGGCCTGAACCCTTGACAGAGCACTCGCAAAAAATCCTTGGAAGTGTCCCTTGGGACTTTTTGATGAGTGTATTGATGGTTCATTTTATTCAAAACCTTTTAAGTCATACAACTAAAAAACCAACACCATTTAATTCTAATATCTTATAAAACAATCTTACCAAAATCCCCCATATTTTATGATTCAAAGTTTGAAAATACATCTAAATGGGATATGTTTATATAATGCATTAATCATATTTGATCTAATCTCATACACTATCGAATCCTACAATGCAATGTGTTGTCTGCAGCAAAGACTGCTTACAATGTCGCCAATATGTCTGCTGTCACTTGTTTTATGAGTACTATTGTGTTACAATTCTTATCAAATAAAATCAAATAAAAAAAGAAAAGAAACATTCAGAAGATGACCTTAAACTGGGAGTTTCCCTGGCAAAATGGGGAAAAGCACATCTGTGTCAAGGACAAGTTCTGTGCTTTGTCACTATTTGCACAAATCCTTAAAAAATCTCCCCAAGCACCAACTATTTCACTGTATCACACAACTATTGTTCTATGTCTTCTTTGATTTTCATCAACTCATTATTGGTAGTTTTGAATAAACAGGAAGAGACGAGGAGGCTCCTTGTCGCTTCTCTGATTAAAGGTTAAGAATAGCAGGTCAGTGCAAACATCTGGCCTTGACAACTGGTTGAATTATGCTTTCTGCAGTTCAGGCTTCCTTACCCCTCTGCACACTTGTGAGTGGCAGACAGTAATGTCCGATGAGATCATTCTGGGAGGTTGCGTCATAGTCCTCCACCACAAATCGCACCAAGGCCAGCTCTGGGACGTAGACGTTGAAACCGAAGCTTTCGTTCCACATTGGGTTGAACCCTGCAGGGAGGAGTTCTCACTCAGTTTTTCCTTTGGATGACAAGTTGTGCCTAACTTATCTGCGCCAGTGTGAGATAAAATGCTCACCATTATTGTCAATGTAGTGCGTCTCCTTGCTGGCGTTATCTGCTGGCACACCGTGGATCTCCACCCTCACCAGAGGATCGACGATGGATTTCTGTTTGTCTTTGTTCAACTTGGGCAACTGCTGAGCTGAGATCACCTGTTTTAGTGGCAGACAAAGACTTCATCAAGCAGAACAAACTACTCGGGAGTGTGTTCAATGCTGACATTATTAAACATTACCAACAACATATTAAACGTTATTTTGAGGTGAAATTCCCACCATGACATGAAAGGTCTGCCTCTTTAGCCAGGGCCCTTTGGTGAGCGAGTTGGGATCGAACTGGGAGGACGGGCTTCTCTGAAATTCCGGCTTCAGTATGTAGCCGCAGAAGCCGTTGGGCAGGAACAGCCCCTGGTTTAAGTGCATCTCCTTGGATGGAGTCTGGAAGTTCAACGCCACTGAGAGCCAAAACGGTGAGAGAATGCATTTGAAAACACTGAACAAATCTTCTGATTGGTGCACACGGTGAAGGAGAGCGTACCGATCTGACAGCCAACGTTCCACATGGGCACGGGGTTGTAGTTGGAGGAGTTGGTCCTGGAACCGGCGGGGTAGATCCTACTGAGTTTGTCCATGTTGTGATGTGTGAAGGCGGTAGCTGTGAGAACAAATGTGTTGATATTATAGATACTACAGTTCACATCAGTTTATTCTTTTCTTTTACATATTTCTTTATATTGCACCTTCCTGTGCGGTGCGGTGCGGTGTTTACCTGAGCTGTCAGCCAGGTTGAAAGCTTTACTTTCCTTAAAGGACGACATTTCATAGAAGGCCTGTTTGTCTCGTGCATGTTCAAAGCCATTGAAATGAACACTCTTGCAGTAGATGACAATGTCTGAGAGCTGTTTGGCAAGTTTCATTTTTGTTTTCTGAAAGGAGAACAGACAAGATAAATATGATGTAAAAAAGGGAAATACATACACAATGACTTATATATGCACAGTGTGATTTGCAATCACAGCGAGAAGCATTTCAGGCACCTTCGATTTGGTCTCCTTCACGTCTGCAGCCTCATCCTCCTCAGACACGGTGTCTTCGTCAATGATGCTGTTATTAGCGAAAGCTGCATCCAGTTTGTTCAGGCGTTTCCCTTTGATGATGATCTTGCCTTTTAGTTCCTTTATACAAACAGAGAAAAAAAAATGCATTTCCCTGTTTTGCGTTCCCACGATACTCTCTGTGTTATTTTCTTTTTTGTTTCACGCTTTTGAACTATGAACAAAGTGCCTTGCACATGGGTAGAATATGCTGATAGCACACAGAAAGACCCTCAAACTGGGGATCTTCTGCAAAAGTGATAAGCACTACAACACTATGCTGCAATCCCTGCAGTAATACAACATGTTACTAATTAAACCAGACTAGCAACATGGCAGAAATATTGTATTTGTCACACCCTGTCTACAAGCTGGTTAGGAAGTACTGCTGTAGTGCATAATTCAATGTCTTCCTTGTGAGTGCTGCATGCAATGGAAATCCTTGTCTTTGTGAGAAGTTAAAAAGAGAAAGTAGGAAGATATTTTTGAAATGGAGCAAAAAATAAGAAAAAGCCGGATGGAGGCAGAATGTAGGGCTGGTTTAAATATCTTAAGAAAACCGGGAACACAAACAGTGGTTTGATTTCCACCAAGTAGCACGAAACACTTCTACAAGCCATTGAACTCTCTTATCGAGCACTGCATGTGTCACACTCTCGCTCTCACTCAGTATCAGATCTCGTAAACATGTTTTAGTTAATTAACAACTCCGCTCTGAGTGAGACAAACCAGTAAAGTACTGAACTCTGGCTGCAGGCAAACTGCCTACATACAGAGAAAGGGGTTGGAGATATCTGCTGTGACTGGGTCACAATGGCACGCCGGGTGCTCGCAACATGAGGATGGGTTGAACTTAATTAGCTTTCTTTCCTCGAGTCACACAAACAGGAAAGCCGAACAATCTGAAAAGAAAATGGTTTATGAGCTTTGAGGTGAGGAGGTGGACTTTTAAGGTGTGGAGTTCCTGTTTTTATTATTCACGGCTACAGGGCTTAAGTTAATGTGTGTGTAATTCAGATAAGAGACTACACACCTCAGGTGAAGGGAAGTCGGTGGGCATGGTGTTCCCCAGAGGCCTCGTGAGCAAAGCATCACCCAAGATGGAGATCATATGGTGGGCCATGAGCTTCTGTTGCTCCACTGAGCAGTGGTTCTCCAGGGACAGAATCACTGGGTAGTCCGATGTCTGGGGAAAAAAAACACATTCATGTATTCACAGCCCTTCTTTTCCCTGCTGAGTCAGCCAAAACCCACTGTTGGTTGTCTGTGAACACAAACCAAAGCATCAGGTAAAAGAATATTGAACGTACTTTGAAGGCGTAATCTTTGATGGCTTGGATGACGTCTTTAAAGCGCACTTTGGATGTCATCGTGTAGCCATGATAAATGACGGGCTCCCCGTTATCTCCGTCCCAACAATCCAGCTCCACACACCGACAACTCTTCATCAGGGCTCTGTAAGAACGGAAACTTTGCTCACTGTGGGTGGTTTTACATCTCAGAAGTATATCTGAAACTTAGTAACTGTGACGGTCATGTTAGGACCACGAGTAATCTGTTCTGCTATTTTATTCTTCTTGTGTCTCACATGGTAAATTCTTTCTGCTGTTCCATGTATAGCAATTTTGTCCTTGTACAGTGTCTTTTAATGTCCTGGCTCATGTCTCGAGCTGTGGTTGGTTGTTATTACTCCTTTTTTCTCAGGTGTCTCACATGATGGTTCACCTTGACAGCATCTTATCAAGTCTTTACTCCTTTTGTGTGTTTATAAGCCTCAGTGTGCCTTTATTTCCTTGCTGGTTTGTTTAGCTTTACCCTTGCTGTTGAGTTCTGTCTAGTTGATCCCTGTTTACTCTCTCGTTGTCATTTAGGTATAAAAAAAACATTTCAGGTTCAGGAAAGATCCTGTCAACAAGAATGAATTGAATGATCAAAAGCACAACCCTGGCGTCCTCCAGGGCTCACTGTATGGAGACATGCGGGGGATTACCGTATGTAGGCTTCTGTGCTGCTGGGCCCTTTAACCTGGTCTTCCATCAGGTACGTGTTGTGCGAGGAGGAGATGTAGTAATGGTTGAGGGGTTGGCTCATGTCCTGATACACTGGTTTGTGTGCCGGGTTTAAGATCGACCCGTCGTCATGGTGCAGGTACATCAGGAAGCCGTCTTTGGTCAATTGGCTCTTCTGCTTTGCTGCGAGGAAGGACGAATGCGCAGAAGGAAAATACTCAATACAATACAGACAAAACGTTCACTAAATGCTCTTTCTATTTCCACTAAGTACTCTGCAACGATGTGGAAATCTCTAACAGACCCATGTCAGTTTGAAGTTGGACTCTACCTATTTCATCCACTTCATATTTCTCAATCAGCTTGTAGGCGTCCTCTGGAGTCGCCTCTTCCCTCTGCTCATTCAGCAGGAAGTTCAGAAGGTCTCTGGCACTCATCTGACCCTCGCTTTGAGCGTACTGTTTGTAGATGACGTCGATCTCTTCGCGGTGTGTCAGCATGTCGTAGAAGTGCTTGATCTCTGAGCCTTCCAGGGTGCCTGAATTGGACGTGTCACATTTCTGCAAAAACACAAGAACACGTTCAACCAGAGAGCAGATTAATCATCAAATCAAAGGTTATCGATAACGCTTTGAACTCAGACTTTCAATACGGAGCTACTAATTTGTGACTTTTCTGATAAGCGATCACCTTGAAAATTTCCTCCGCGTACGTATCATCGACTTCAACATTGATCTGTCTCAGGAAGTGCTTCAGCTCCTTCAGGGTCATCTGGTTGTCAGAATTCTTATCGGCCTTCCTCATGCAGTTGATAATCCAGCTGGTGTTAAGATGTAAGGATTTGGTTTAAATGAAGAGATTTTGGAAACCCACGAGCAAAGACATTTCCACTTTGTCAAAAGATACTGTTCTCTCTTCTGCTGGCGATTGAGGTTGCGCATGTTGTTGATGATCTTCTCCAGGGCTCTGACCCAGCGATTTGCCTCGTCCCCAGAGGCTGCCACAAGATCCAGATTCTTCTTGCTGCCATTGAAGAAGATGGAGAAGCACAGCTCCTCCAAACTCGGGTCTGTATGTTTTTTTAGCCCCTCCGACTGGCGGCCCTTGCGCACCGATGCAATGTCATCGATGGTGACTGTTTGGAAAGAGGATGGAATTTGTTAGATACTCTGGACTTTGACTGTCACCACAGTTTGATTGGGGGGGGGGGGGGGCTTTGCTTGTCAAAGTCAGTAAACTCTGAATCCTCATGAAAACTTTGGAAGAACAGAGATCGAGTAATAGAGACGAGACATTTTCTACATACCACACCTTTCAGTGTGACAGTACTTTAATTGCTTATATTTCAAAGGTTATCTAGTTTTTGCAATCAGTCCAAGTCTTCATTCTATTGTAAGGAAGGTTTCGATTGGTGGTTTAAAAAAAGAGAGATAAAGATTTCCTTCGCAGTGTATAACACCAGAACTGTGTTTCTGAGGAATATAGCTTTCCGCTTTCATCCCTTCTTGCCTTTTGCGGATATCATGTGGCAACACACTTTCCATCCCTTGTGGAACCAAAACAGTTTTTACTTCTTATCAACAGGAAGACTTTTGGTTCTGTGTGATAGCCGATGTTCTTGACTTTCACTCATGAGTTTACAGCGAAACAAAAGTCACAGTATATCTCCTGAACAACCGCCTTTCAGTTGACTGAACAATGTTAGAATGTTTTTATTGTTGTTGTGGGCTTGAGGGATCCCAAAACAAAAAGGGACTTAGCCGCGGCTGATGTCTCAGCAAAGGTGAGGATAAAAATTTCCTGATTACAGACCAAACCAAAACGGAATGTAAATGCTCATATTTTGTAATACTTTTTCCAGTCACTGTAAGCACTTCTTATTGTGGCTTTCATCAGAACATTTTCTTAGTTGATCACTTTACTTGGTTCACAAGCGAGTGAGCAAAGACAAAGACAGACTCGTAGGACTTTGTCACTGGAAGGTGTCTTCTACCAAAAAGCACAACAAAAAACTTTGGTTATGAGCACAACATGGAAAGATGCTAAACTAGATTTCATTTTATTGATTATGGAATCAAAAAAATACCAGCCTCTATTGTGTAAAGTCTGTCTTTTATTACGACAGCTGACATCCTACTCTTATTTTTAGCGATTCCAAAGAATACACATGAACACAGACCCCACCCAAATTTCCAGTTAATCGAAGCCTAATCTTTTTTTTTTTTTTTTTTCTTTTTTTTTCCCTTGTCCTGTTCGGCAGCTTGGGCCAACAATATGATGTGATTGAGAGCCTTCGGAGTCAGAACAGATTTTGGTCTTGCAACAGGGAGAGACCTGGAGTCTCCTCCTGTTGCCTTCTCCGTCAGAAGATGGCATGGCTGCCGTACACGACCGGGGGGGAACGCTCAAAGAGAGAGAGAAGAGAAAAGAGAGAAAAAGGTTGAGGGAGGAGGGAGGAGGGGGGGGGGGGGAGGGGGATAACATACAAAAATCTTGTTGTGCTACATATATTATTTGCAGTTATCACACTGATCCAAATATTTTCCAACTGTTTTTGGATTAAACCAGCCTGAGCAGCTCTATCTAGACAGCAACGTGAAGCAGGAACATGAATTAACAAAGAGGCGACAACAAAAGAGGAACATGACCTCCAAAGTTTGAGCAAATGATGATAGAGAACAAGCAACTTCAGAAGCACCTTTCGTGAGGAGTGGAAGTGTGTGTGTGTGTGTGTGTGTGTGTGTGTGTGTGTGTGTGTGTGTGCGTGTGTGTGTGCGTGTGTGTGTGTGTGCGTGTGGTTTGTCCACTGGGTGGGACCGGAACTGCTGTGGGGGGACCCGTGGCAAGACCCCGGGGTCCGAGGCCATCGGGCCCGGACACCGCCACCCCGGCAGACGGAAGCCCCCCAAGCCCAGGGGGACCCCAGCGAACCACCCCAGAGAGCCACGTCCCCGCCCAAAAAGCACCCGACGGAGAATGCAGAGAGGAATCCCCCCCAGGCAAGAGGGGCCCACAAGAGAAGGATAAAGGGCACAGGGCCCCAGGCCCCGACCCAAGCCGCCAAGCCGAGAAAAGGCCGGAGCAGGGCCCCCGGGCCGAGCGGGTCGAGAGCCCCCCCAACCCCGGCGGCGAGTCCCGCCGCACCCCCGGGAACAGGCCCACCCACCGCCCCCCCCCAATTTTCTTAGTTGAACACTTTACTTGGTTCACAAGCGAGTGAGCAAAGACAAAGACAGACTCGTAGGACTTTGTCACTGGAAGGTGTCTTCTACCAAAAAGCACAACAAAAAACTTTGGTTATGAGCACAACATGGAAAGATGCTAAACTAGATTTCATTTTATTGATTATGGAATCAAAAAAATACCAGCCTCTATTGTGTAAAGTCTGTCTTTTATTACGACAGCTGACATCCTACTCTTATTTTTAGCGATTCCAAAGAATACACATGAACACAGACCCCACCCAAATTTCCAGTTAATCGAAGCCTAATCTGAGTCACGTTGTATGAACAATCATGTGGTTTTATGACTTGTCCCTCCAAAACAGAGTTTTGATTCTTTAGTAACAAACACAAAGCCCGTGAAGCTTTGATTACTTTACAACAGTTTGAATCACTCTGGCTCACCGTGTGCACAAGCCAAACATGCACTTGTGAAATACTGTGATCAACACCAAAGGTAGTTTTTCACAATCACAATAACAACATACACTAAAGGTCCCTGCACACGCAGCCTATTTCAACCCATGCATTGGAAAGCCGGCTCCATTGTTGAGCAGCTTAATGTACGGAAGAGCGTGGACTGCCATGCACGAGGTAATCATGCTAAATGACAACAACGGCCCCTGTAACAAAACACCAAAGACAACAGGCTTAGCTCAGAGGCCATATGTCGTCTGGGGGCCACGACCACAGTGTTTTGACCCTTTACACCCCAAGTTTAGTAGGTCAAATGAAGACCAACAATTGTATGACTGAGAATCCCAAGCTGTGTGGCTCAGCATGAATTTAAAGGTCAGAGATGTAAAAAAAAAAAAAACAGTGCTCCGGGGGCGGTGTGATAAAACGCGTCTGAGTCCAGCTGCTGGAAGAACAACACACCTGGGGAAAGGCTCAGTAAAGAAAGGGGCGCGTTAGTTTAATCTGTGCATGCATGTTATCGCCAATAAAAACAGAAGCAGGAGAAATGGCTGTGAATCTGGACCAGATTCAGGGAATCCAGTCTGGAGAGACTGACCACAATGTCAGAGCCATGTCATCCGTGTCACGCAGGCATTGCTTGAATACCAGCCGAAATTGAGCACAAAGAGAGCTTTGTTTCGGCCCACCAAAGTTCATGCTGCGGTTTCTAAAAGTCTTTTTATCCGAAGAAAAGAAGCAGCAAAGACTCGGTGAGTGAGTGACTGAGGTGGGAGGGTCATAGAATTATGTCGGTTTGTGTAAACAAACTCAATTCACAAGATGATATTCAGCTTGGCCAAGATGCACATTTGTTGTAAAGACGGCAAGATCCTTATAGGCTAATCTGAATATCGGCCAATGAATGGTCAGAATCTTGTCAGACGAGTCAGAAAATATTTTCACCTCCAGAGAAAAAGCAAAGCCTTATTCACCTCATATGACCCTGTGTGTGTGTGTGTGTGTGTGTGTGTGTGTGTGTGTGTGTGTGTGTGTGTGTGTGTGTGTGTGTGTGTGTGTGTGTCTGTGTGTGTGTGTGTGTGTGTGTGTCTGTGTGTGTGTGTGTGTGTGTGTGAGATGGTGGCAAACCACTGCTCCTAGTAAGTGTAGTTACATATGAATAGATGAATAGGATGTAAGATACTATTGAATTAAAAAAATCATTTCACCAGGGGGTTAATAATATGTGCTTACATTTTCACTTCTTATTGTAAATAATATAACTACAATTAAATTGCTTCGATTATTTACAAAGAAGAAAGAAGAAAGCTGTGATAACAGTCATCAATAGAAATAGAAACTTTAACTTCGGCATCTGATGATTAGTTCAACAAGATTTATTCACGTTAACCCATTGTTTGCATGTTTGTCCAAACTAAGACGAGCAACCCAGTGTTACTAACAGTAATACTGGGAAAGAATCATACAACATTTCAAAATCAAATTTACTTCAAAATTTTGAAAAAAAAAAGACAGGGCAACATTATGCATCTACCTCTAACTTAGACAAAGAAAAATTTGGAAAGTAGAAACCAAGCAGTCAGAACTGGATCTGAAATATTTACCATAGCTGGGATTGTTATTAACTTAACAGGATTATATAGCAGAACTATATATTAAAGAATCTGTGAAAAGTCATGCAAGAACAGGATTGTGTATCTGTCTTTCTTTCAGATCAGTAGGCCAAGCAATAAAACTGTAGTATATTAACACAACCAACCAGTTGAAGAGCGAAAAAGGGGCACAATTTCAAAATGTTCCATTTTAATACATATCCCCCCCCAGGATATATATTAAGATCAGACAGATTTTGTTCAGCATGTTTTCACAAACTCACTTTATAAATGTCACTCTTTATTTTTTGTTTTAATTACTTTAAATATTTTAGATTTGGATTTGAAAGCTTTTATTGCAGAGTATCTCTCAGAGTATCCTATAAAGGGTTAACATAACCTCAAAGTTACTTCTGAGGAATCAGGGAAGCCTCGGGTCATAACAGTGTATTTTAAGGTTTGAAGTTATCCTGCAATCAAGATGAGGTCCAGATAAATCACATACGGAAAGAGACGGTACGTGCTTTCTAATTTCAGCCCAAAAGCTTGAGAGTTGATCTGTAATTGTGTCTCCCTAAAGTCCACAAAACATTTGAATGTGCAACTTATTTCCGGCAACAACGAAATGCCTGAGAAGAGAAGAGCCATCTCTAAGCAAGCGTGGTCATGTTCAGAAGCAGCCCGTCAGTACAGGGAATAGAAACTCTGTGTTTGTTCATGACTCAGGCTCGGGGCGAGAGGTTACCCGGGAGCAGGAGCTGTCGCCTGAGATGAGAGAGAAACCTGAGCCGCCGGAGACTTGAAGGACGTCTTTACATTCACACCCCGAAGGTGGACATCAGGGGACGTCAGCAATAGGAGGAGAATAATCTCTTTCTCACACAAACATAAAGTCAGGATTCACACTTGGATGTGCAGCCTGACTTTGGCCTCATCGTAGCATCGGCGTGCATTCTTTCCGTCCCCTCAAATATGCGCCACAGCTGACAGGATTGAGGGGGTGTGTTTTGTAAGGGAAGAAGCTATTGTTAAGGTCTGAAAGGAGAGCGCTTACTTGACAGAATGATAAGGAAAGGAGGCGGAGGCCGAAAAGTCGAAGGGATGTGCAAGTGAACTTTCATACACCAGAATGCAGAACTTTCATATACATTTCATCATAAAATGTTCATCAGTGGACACTCACAGGTCTGATTGCGCCTGAACGTTCTCTTAGACTCGTGCCACAGTGTCTTGCAGTCTTCCTGCAGTTTGTAGAAGCGGTTCTTCTTCCAGGTGCTGGAACGAACCTTCACCAGTTCCCCACCGGTCAACAGAAACGCCAAATCCTCGTCTCCCTCCAAACCTGCGAGTGGGACAAAAAAAATTGAAAAGATTCCTTTAAATCATGCAAAGGGTTTCAACTGCACTTAAGAGACTGTTTGAATCCTCATTTCTCCTGAAACGTGAGGCTAAAAAGACGAGCATGAATGCGTCATGTCTCAAATCCCTTGCTTCCTATGTCACCTCAACTTATTATTTATTCAGATGTTGAAAGTCAGTTTGCTGCCAACATCTTTCAACCTGCTCAGCACCGTGCAGTTCAGATAGGCAATGTCAGTGGCTCATCGTTTAGCTTCAGCGATTTCTTGATTATAGCTCTCTGAACAGGGTGTGCTTCATGGGCTTCATGATTCATACGGCATTTAAGACACTGCACAACACCAAAACAAGATGCTGCCAAGGCCATGTTCTTCAGTTTATTTATGATCCATCTGCACAGATATTTGTGAAGCAATACTCGTGCCTATGGGTGGGACTGCACTTTGTCCACAGCCATTTTCACATTTAGCGATTCTGAAGTAAACCTCACATTTGAAACATACAATGAAAACAAGTATACCCTCCTCCAGGACGAGGGCATTTGAGGCTGCATAACTAACAACAACCCACTTGGGAGTGTGTCTGGATCGTGGGAAGGATCACAACATTACAAACATATTTCTCTCAGATTTCACCACAAGCTCAAAGAGGCTGTTCATGAATCTCTGGCCGAGAGGAGGAGGAGGACGGGCCGGTGGAGCTGATGAGCTTCAACACCGCCTCTGCTCAGTCAGGCTCGCTGCCGGGCGGCTTAACTCTGTTGGTGTGAAGTGGCAGCCTTTGCTTGTTCGACTTGTAATCTACTTTACTATGAAGAAAGAGCCTTTGTGGTTTTAGTCGCCCGCCAGCTTCACGTTAGGAAAAGAGACACATCTATTCTTTAATGGCACTTCTTAAATTGTTGTAGCTGAAATAATCAGTCTCAGGTGCAAGGCAGCAAGCAAGTCGTGATCGCTCAGTAAAGTGCATACACTCCGTGAGGCAAGCCGGGGCAGGAAGAGGCCAAAAATGTTCAAGAAATGCCCTTTGAGGCATCTGGTGGTTGACATTTTCAAAGTGAAATGAAGTCAATAATTATGCCTGTCAGCCATAACATTATATCCACCAACCTTTTACTCCCCGTGAACAACAAACTGTGTATTCAGAAAATTTTCACAAACCAACATTCACTTCTGCAGCAAGTTTCTTCATCTCGTCTGTTGAATCAGACCAGAGGAGCCAGCCTATGGATGTGCATGTGCATCAAATGTTAAATGGATTCCACAGAAATATCGCATTTTTCCACCAATTGAGCAATTCCCAAAGCGCTTTACACTGCTAATCACATTCACCCATTCACACACACGGATGGGGAATCAAACCTGCAACTTTCTGATCGAGAGACAACCACCCCACCAACTGAGCCACAGCCACAGCCGCTCCAATCAATCAATAAGTACTGGCCAGTGCACGCTAAGAACAGGCCAGACCTGCAGTTTAGGTCTTTAGTCGTCATTCTCACTAAAATCAGCATGAGGTCAAAATATTCACTTTCTCTTTAATATAGCACTACTTACAGATGCCATGATGAACAGATGATCAGCTCATCAGTGGTCATAATGTTTTGGCTGGTCGGTTAAATCCAGTGAGAATATAATACATGGCATTCATTATTCAGAAGTGTCGGACTGAGAGCCGATGAAAGTCTTTCCTATCTGCTGCCATTTAACTGCATAATGTTGACATTTTGTTGGACTATTTGCACTTTGGACACAATGAACTTCGACATGCTGCTATTTCGGTTTGACATTTTTAACATACTTTTTTAAATGTTTCTTTCAGAAATTGTGATCTTTAAGTAGATTTCTTTGCCACTTGTGAGACTTTGTTCATATTTTAGATAGGTGACCTCGATGCTTCTTCCTGTGTGTCACTGGCATGTTTGTTTTTACAGCAGTAACCACACAGTCTGTCAGAAAGCCAATATTTTTAAACACATACGTGATTTAACCATAGTTATGTCCAAAAATGTTAGTTGTGGCACAAATTTATGCCAAAATGGTTAAAAATGCAGAGTGTCAGGGATTTACATTAACAGTGATCAATACTGGAAGTAAGTTGTTGAAGTTAAACATTTAGTCTCTTGGGTGTGAGAGAGAGAGACAGAGAATATGACAGATCACATAAATGCATGTGAAGAATACTGAAGTATACACTAAAGCCTATTTACCCAAGTACAATTGACAGTGTGTAATCTACTTTGCTACTGATACTCCACATCTGAGTACACAGCCAATTTAAAATTTAAAGAGCAAACCTTTTTACCTGCAGCCAATGAAATTATTCTTTCAATGAAAGAATACACAGAAAATTGCTGCTTTATTTACATTTGTTCACAAAACAAACTGCCATCATGTAATTTCTTCAACAGAGTACCTTCCTGTTTGTTTGACAACTACGCTTTAAACATAGACATTGAATGCAGGTACATTTCATAGAATGATTGCTTTAGACAATGTATTAATGTTATTGTGTGAAAAGTAACTGAACATCGAGTACTGTTTAACAATAGTACCTTTACTTGAGATTTGCAGCAGCAGTTTAAGCAACACAACAGTTGTATATAAGTACAAGTTTTGAGTATTTGTAAACCTCTTATAATAGTACTAATAGGCTGTTGTGAACAGATAGCTGTGTTATATGATGAACATATATTATATATTACAACAGTGGCAACGGGAAGAATATTGGAGGTGATTGAAGTATTGCGAGAAATATGATTTTTCTTCTGTATAATCTCATGAATAAATTGAAAACGAATGCGCATCCGCTCTCTTGTGTGTTGTGTTGAATCACGTGTGAACAGGTCGAGTCTTCAATCTTGTGATTGTGTGACTTCGCGATGGATAATACACATTTAACAGCTGGAAAATGTGTGCTGCACTTCTCAATACGACAAATGACTCATCAGACCAAGCAGGGGGAAAAATGAGAGGCAAGATAGACTGTGAACCACTTCCTCTCAATCCATCAAGTTTTTTTGGGTTTTTTTTCATGTTTGAGGTTTGAACAACATCCTGTGTTTGCCACTCCATTCATACGTAATTGTGTTTTCCCTTTTGAGTTTTGAACACTTTCTCATCGCCCCATGTACCGCAGCTGCCACTTTTATTTGTCCAGCGTGGCAGAAAGTATTCACTGCTTCGGGGGACGAGGAAGCATCCAAAGCCTTCAGCGCGCAAAGACGCACCATCAAACAGACAATCCATCATGTATCGTGGCCACATGTGTTGTGGAGATTAACAGCTCCCCCCATAACCAAAGTTATCCAAACACTGTCTGCGTGTGTGCGCGCGTGCCTGCATATGTTTTCAAAACACCCCTCTCATATATGTGCACCTCTTGGAGGACTCACCCAGGCGTTTTCCATTCTCCTGCGCTACTTTTTTGATGTGCTCCTGAAAAGCCAGCTCCTCAGATTTAGTCCTTTTGGGAGGTTTATGTAAACAAGACATTTCAGCCTCACTTTTTTTGTTTTGTTTTTTTTTAAAAACAGAATTACATGTACACAGTGTTTAATCTCTGCCCAGTGTGCAAGAAAAGCGGAGCACCCCGTACAGTTTCCCCCCTCTCGTGGGGCGGGTCTAAACTCATCTATTGCTCTGTTATATTCCCTCTCTCTGGAGAGGACCTTCTGTACTATGAGTGGAACGTAATGTGTACTGATCTGATAGTTTCAGAGCTTTATTGATGTTACTCATTCTGTTGTATTGTTTTTCAAAGCCACTCTGTACGCCTTCATTCCTTGCATTTGTAATAGATTTTGACCACCATCTTTGCAGTACTTTTAAACGTTAAAGACATACAAGCTTTAATCATAATTCTAAATTAATCTCTAACTTTGTCCGACTTTTGTTGTAAGTGACGATTTCTGATGGGTTTTGGCTCCTCTGTACAAGCTTCTTGTTGCCAAACGCATCCTGAATTCACGTCTACTATGGACAGCATAAATAAAGAACTCGTTCGACCATATTAAAAATAAATGCTGTGAAGTAGCGCCACCTGCAGGGAGAAATGAACGAGCGAGCCAGCGTGTTTTCATTTCTTTTAGTTGGGGGATCATTAAGTTATTCAGGTTTCTACTAGAGTTGATTATAAACGTATTGGAGTTTATTCTGAAATTACTGATTATCATCATATAAGTTGAGGTTGAAGAAATACAATGACACGTGAGAATGTGTATACAAGATTCATCTGCTGAGGGCAACAAAACATGGCAAATGGCAAATATACCAAACATAACCAGAACTCAACCCTAGAAAAAAAACAAAAAAACAAAACAACTCATGCGTTTCTTTTGAAATTAAACATAAAACTAAAACTGAAAATCAAACCACAGTTACAAATACTCGCAGCTTGCGTCATCACACTTTCTCCTCTTTAAAAGCTGTCTGCTGATTTGTTCTGTGATCTGTGTTATCGGGCTGGAAAAAAAACAAAACAAACTCATATCTTACACAAAAACACAAGTACAAGTCTAAATAAGACCCAATTCCCAGTTGGAGATATACCAGGCTTTGTGGTACAGGTGAAATCTGTGCGCAGTCACTCACCATGTTTCCCAGCTATGCCATTCGCCTCCATCCTGATTCCACCAGGCGCCGTGCTTCAGTCTCCCCCTCTTTTCAAACTGCTATGCGCTAAACGAAGGGATTTATCCTCAACATAAGATTTGTTCACTTCATTTATCCGCTTGAGTGGAATGAAAAAAAAGTCCCACCCGCCTCCTGCCTCCGGTCCGACCCGCACACAGTGCGCAGTTAATGCTCACCCACCGGACTCTTGCGCTCCGAGTCCACACCCACTCCAACACCGGTCTGACAAGTACACCTCTGTGCCTGCTCTTGTGACTGTCATTCAGATACACCTTTGGAAGGAATTCTACCATCCTAAAAATAAACACTCGCACACAAGATCTAGTGTAAATCTTGATAAGTGTATGTTGCAATGAGCCTAAAATACACACCAAACTTCGGTTGTTCGTGCGTAAATGTGTTGACTATAGTTTGATTTGATTTGTGCCGGGTGTAGCGACCAAGTCTGGTACAGACCTGTCATTCATTGTGTGAGTGCTCGCCTCTCACCTTTATATGGCGTCTCCTCATTATACTGCGAGATGATTGTCCTAACTTCACACAACTGGTGCGGCTATTAACAGTACTACTATTATTATTACTACTACTACTGCTACTACTACTGCTACTAATAATAATAATAATAATAATAATAATAATAATCACCATCAGAAATGAGAAATACAAGCACACAGTCTTTTCAGAATTCAGAATTGCACAGTTTTTCTTTATTAAAAAAATCCAAACATTACCCTTTACAACATAAGTTCAGTTATAAAAGTGTTCTGGTATTTTTCTGTATCACTAACATGAGAAGTCACTTTGATCTACAAGTCTGCATCAGCTTGTAAAGAGGATATCCACAGTCTTGTTCATTGTATGTAATAAACGAGGGGTGTGACAGATCCCTCTTTGTGCCTCTGTTATCAGAGTCTGCCTGCGAGATCTGTCCTATGAACTCTTGTGCCCGGGCAAGTCTTGTGAGCAAAACGCTTAGCCCAGCAAAACACGAGGAACTGCACAGCATGCTCAATTGCCTGTGTGAGGATCCTACTCAGATTCACATGAATTGATTCAAAGCAACTACGCTGTTTTTGCATAAAACCACAAAACAAATACTGTGGTCAGGACTCTGCAATGTTTTGCATGACTCAATGTGCTGCCTTTACCTGTTTGCGTTTCCCTATTATACAAGAACAACCAGCTGGCCTTTCAGAGAAGAAACCACAACAGTGCCACACCTCATGTGACAGATATGCAGGGGAGACTGTTTGGTGAACATGTTACATCTGGTCTTATGATCTGACCTATGCTGAGATAAAAAACGATGACTTGACAAACAAACTCTATCATATAAATTGGCATCATTCTATTATATTTGCACAGATTTATATAGCAGTCTTTTGAGTGCACTGAAATGTTGTGAACACACACTTAATGAAACATAAATAACATTGCAAACATTCTTCTACAGTTTGAATCTGCTTCAACCTCGTATTTTCATGAAGTAATTTTTACATTTGAGTACCATTATAATCATTTTGTTAATGACACATAGATATTTAGATTTATTTGTCATTCAATTGTTATAAATTACTTATATGACAGTGTTTCTCAACACGACAGAATTAAGGGTGGTTTCTCATTTTGATCTGATTTGAAAAAAATATTTTCCATTTAAAACACACGTTTATAAATCTGAACTTAGTGAGAGCCAAAAATAAAAAAACAAGAAAATAGAAAATAAAGCATGTTGGGGCTGTAAAGACCCGCATAAGTTGACAGTGATCTTTTTTGAGAAAAGTTCAAAACTGTAACAAGTTAGTTTTACCACAATCCCATGCAGTAATTCAATTTAATTTTCTATTTCCGGTATTTTTCCATTACTGTATTTCTATTGGTGGAACGGGTCGTGGCCTGTCGCCTAGCAACCGCCTGTACACAAGCAAAATGGACACGGGAGCTCCGTTTCAAGCTCTCTAACAATGCTTGAATCGTTTTTATTCTGTCTTCTAATTACATATATTATATTAAAAAAAAAAAAATCAACGACAGGTAAATGCAGGAAAAGTTTTTTTTTTTTTTTTAACCTTGCTGACATGTTTCGGCTGCATCTGCAGCCTTCCTCGGAACTTTAGTTTTTACGACATTGGATGCAGATAGGCTCTCTAAAGTTTAATCCGCTACGAAGGTTTTATTCGTTAAGCTTTCTCCGACTGCTGCCGCTGTACATCAGCCATGACGGAGAGACCGGAGCCGAGCCACGGACGCTGTGAGCCGCCGGTGAACAGTGACAGACCCTCGTCCCAAACATCCCAGGTAAACTGCACAGTCTCCTCTGATCGAGCTCAGAGAACATCAGGTCATACATGCAATCCTCGTTTTTGATTCGCAGGATATTTCTCACTTGCTGGCGAGCCTTTTCAAAGAGATTTACACAAATGACATAATCGGAAAAGACACTTTGTCCAACCTCGTGAAGACAAACACTGGACGCAGCAGCTACCATGAGAGATTCCTCGAAGAGCTCCAGCAGGTGGCCAAACTACAACACAATTCACAGTAAGAGGACAAGACAGGTGTGTACGACTGATTGTTATTTATTTGATTTATTTTCACATTGCAGGCTCATACTGAGTACGAACAGTGTATTCAGGAAGCAGACATGCTGGAGAGTCATATCATTCAGGCCAGAGCTCGAGCTGCAGCCAAAGAAAACCTGGCCTATGAGAGGATGAGGGAGGGGATGGAAGATGATTGTGATGATCAGGGCCTACTTACAGGTGAGGTGGAAATCATCAGTTCATCCAAAAGGCAGAGGAGTGTATGGAATGCTATTTATACCAGTAAGAATAGTCAGAATATTCTATTTGTCACTTTTCGTCTTCTCCATGCACCTCTGGCCTCTCCCATATCATTAGCTGTGTTGGATGCACACATCTTCTAATTTATTCAGCAATCTATCACCATAAAACATCTGTATCCACTGGTTTTGTGAGGCCAGTCAACAGATTGCAGATGAATAAAAAAGTGAATAATATTGATGAATGAATCAACTGGTTAAAGCCACATCTACCATGTGCAACAATGGGTCACATTTGAAACCGAAGACATTAGGGGAGTGTGGAGTCATAAGTGGAACAGGATTTGCTCATAATTAATAGATCTAATAAAAGAGCAACCACTTGGGAACACAGTTTAACTTTTAACTTCAGTAAATGTGCAGTAACAGAGCGAGCCTGTGAGTTGTACAGAGGCCGGATCTGCTTTTGAATGTTTATAGATTTTCCTCAAACTTGACAGAGATGTAGTGATGTTTTATTTTGATCCAATCTCTTGTGTGTGTTTTCAGTCAAATCCGTCTTTCCCATCTGTGTGGATCAAGACCTTCTCATAAGGAGCAGCCTGATCGCCCCTCAGGACTACTTAACTACACAAAAACCACAAGCACGAGCCCCGGCAGCAGGTGCCTGACCTCCTTTGATACTCGACTCTAAATTATTAATGGCCATTGTGCAGTTACTCAACATTTCACTTGTCTTGTTCCATGTCAGTAAAAGTCGATCCTGCCAAAAGAACCATTGCCTACAATATGCGCGTTTCCTGGGAGCCTGAAGATGGTGGTCACACCGAGACTCCTGGCCCAGTAAAGACTGGTTTTGAGATGGAAGATCGCAGCTTGACTTTTGAATCCAGCTCAGATACCCTAAAAAAGAAGAAAACATCCAAAGAGGTGACGTATAAGATGTTCATGGAAGCTTGTTGAAGATTAACAACAGTAAAGACATTGTAAAGCAACAGAAGAAATGTCTCAGTTAGGAAGGAAACAAAGCTGGACAGAGAAAGAGCATCACTGAATTGAATTACATTGATCTGGCAAGCCTGAACGACAGATCTAATGATGTCAGTGCGTTATCTTTATGAAAAGCACACTGACTTAATGTTGTGCATCTCCCAGGGGACAAGTCAGACCAAAGTCAGACCAAAGTGGAAGGGCGAGCCAAGTGCAGAGGATCGAGCAGAGGGGCGAGACAAACTTCAGAAGCTCAATGAGCGACACGGCTACCTCCGGAATCCACGCTTCCTCCCACCGAATGCACAGCGGGGCGGCACGTCTCTCATCCAGCCCCGAAACAAAGCGAAGGCGGAGCATGAGAAGAAAGACACCGATGGAAAAAGGTACGCTTCAGTCAGAGGATCTTTTTTAAAACCAGTGGAAGAACATGAGTTGCATGGGTTACAGATGATTAAATACAATAAGCTGAAGTCAGACTTCAACAATAATAGAAAATGTGTCCCTGCCAGGTGGCGCGTCAGCAGTTTTCACCACATCAGGTCTTGCTCAAACATTTGTCTGTAATATTATATTCTCAGGCTTTGTAGCTAGTAATGCGTTCAAAATCTCAAATGTGCGTCCACACACCTCTGAGAGGCAAACACAGATAGGCCGACTAAAAATGAAACAACACACATCCTGCCGCGCCAACCAAGTGTGCAATAAAAAAGACTCTCATTCTCCTTGTTGCCCACAACTAACTACCACCTAGTGCATCACATCCCTGAGCTCCATTTCATTGTAAACGGATGCTCATTTGTTGTTGCGTCTGTGTTCCTCCTCTTTTAAAGATCCTCTGATGATCCTGTCCCTGTTTTCCAAGCACAGCCTCCAGTGGTGGTTTTTACTGAATACAGCATTGGAAAGGTCTACGAGGTGTGTTTTAGATGTTTCATTAACTCATTCAAAACATGTATAATCTCTTTTAGTTTTAAAAAAAACTAAATCAATTATGTTGTGTCCTTTCTGATGTCAGACTACACTGGAGCTGAAAAACTTAACTTCGTCCAGCCGTCATGTCCGCGTCCTTCCTCCCACCACTCCTTACTTCTCCATAGGACTGGGTGAGCTCATTTTAAGTCTGACTTGATTAAAGTGCAAGTCATGTCAGATGGTTTGAGGAAACCATTAGGAACGAAACCAGGAATGCCAGAAAGGCTTTCACCGACGCAGTCAGACATCTGGGGAATGCGGTTTGTTTAGTCACTTGGCAGCAATTCTTTATGCCAATTATTAACAGCATCTGGCGGGGTTAAGCCCTTCTCATGGAGGGAGACGCTGTCACTCATATGTTTTGGCAGGACGATTCCCCGGTGAGGGAGGCATTGTTGCCCCAGGAATGAGTTGCAAGTACACGCTTCGCTTTGCCCCGGACTCCCTGGCAGGCTACAGAGACTTCTTAGTGGTGGAGACTCAGGGCGAGCAGCTGTTTGTGGTGCCCATCGAGGCAGGGAGGCCTCCCCCTGTACTCACCTGTAAGACGCATCATAATGTACCAGATTAGGTGGATCTTCCACACATTGGCATACGTTCTTTCATCCTGCATTGACTTCCTGTCATTGTTTTGCAGTACCAGCAGTTTTGGACTGCGGCTACTGTCTGATTGGAGGAGTTAAGTTTGTTGAGTTCTTCTGTCAAAATGTTGGTCTTAGCGAGGGGACCTTTTGCATCATTCCCAAGAACCAGTGGCCAACTTCGAACCTAAGGGTAAACATCTACACAAACTGTATAAACACTCGTCTTTTGGGTAAGACGTATCAACGATGTGATTAACAGGCCACACTTTGGTTGTTTTTTTTATAGCCTGTGGCCAAAACGTACTATTCGGAGCAGCCACCTTTTGCAATCAGTCCTTCCTTTTTTAAACTGCGGCCAGGAGAGGCCATTACTGTGGAGGTGAGTCAGTTATGGATGTCTTTTTCTTTTTTAATACTCCTCCCAGGTTTGATCATCAGGTTTTGCGTCTTATTGCCTCACTCAGTACAAATGCAATGACCTTGTATATCTTTGTTTCAAATGTTTGCAGGTGGTTTTCTTTCCCAGTACTGCAGAGAAGAGCTGTCAGGTTTTTACTGTAGTTTGTGACAACTGCCAGGTGAAAGACGTTTCTATTGAAGGTACATTTTTACTGGATTAAAAAAAACTCATTTTTTTTTCTAAAGCTGTCTCTAGTGTGAGGGTCATATTACGTGTGTTTATTTTTTCCAGGCGAGGGTCAACTGATTGCTATTGAGGTTGTGTCTGTATCTGGGCAGCAGGGGCCCCCTGAGCTCGGGGAGGCACACGACCTCACCGCGGATCACTTTGTCCGTTTTAATCCCAGCAACCCTCACCATGTGCAACAGAAGAAGATTGTCATCAGGAACAATGTGTGAGCGTCACATCTTCATAAGTCAATCTTCATTATGCCATATGAAACTGTGAAATATTCTTTAGTTATATGTATTTAAATTATAAAAGCACAAACCTCGGTAGTTTCTCTTGTTTTGACCTTCTGGCCACAGCAGAGCTGAGTGTTCTGGGAGATGAATCTGTAACTGGAGCAGTGGCACTCAGTCTGCAGATTTGACATGACAGTAACCTAGAACATGAAATGGAGTGCTGATTAACTCCAACATTCATTTTCAATTCTGTGTAGTTACGTATTTTACACAGTTATGTAAATATCTTTCATCAAATACCACATTAAGTCTGATGTTTTTTACCCCCTCTTCTTTTTCTGTCTTTGGGTTGAAGCCACTTGGAGCTGCCATTCTTCTGGCAGGTCATGAAACCCAATTTGGACCCTCTGCGTCCAGGGGAATCCCCTGAATTGTCCCATATCCAGTTCCACCTGGCCACAGATGATGTTTTCCATGTTAATCCCTCTGCAGGCACTCTGACTCCCTGTCAGGACCAAGAGTTTCTTTTCACTTTCGGTCCTAAAGAAGTAAGAGGCTCACGCAGAAAAATGAGAGAAGTGTCTTAAGGTTTAAAAGTTGACTTTTCTTATTGGGTATATTCATGTTTTTTAAGTTGAAGGAATATCACAGCGTCTGTCATTTGGTCCTGAGGGATGTGCCTCAGCTGCCACCAGAACCCAATGAGAGCAGGTAAAGTTTCTACACAGACAAAGGTGTAAACAAGTACTGATACGTGAAAAAACTGTGTGTGTGTGTGTGTGTGTGTGTGTGTGTGTGTGTGTGTGTGTGTGTGTGTGTGTGTGTGTGTGTGTGTGTGTGTGTGTGTGTGTGTGTGTGTGTGTGTGTGTGTGTGTGAACTACAGTGTCCTTCAGCCCGTGCAGGCCGGCTCAAAGCTCAGGAATGTCATCGTCATGGAGATGGAGGTCAAGGGGTCAACCGAGCCGTTCCGGATCCTGCTTGAGCCATACGCTGTGGTGATTCCTGGAGAGGTTTTCATTTGTACATCCACGCAAAGGAATTTTAAGGTTTTCCAAGTGGCTTTTTTTTCCCCCCTCTATGTTATTGATGAGTGACTATCAGACTTTTAATTAAATAACTGTGTCACAATGTTGCAATCTGTGCATCAGATGTGGAACCACAGCAAAACCTCCATCACGTTCCAATGGGAGAAGTTGAACAGCGACAGCCACTTAATGGAAGTAGAGCCATCTACTGGCACAATAGGTGTGTCACAGTTTAAATGTGATTAACTAAAAGCAAACTTTCATTGATATTTACATTGGGTATTACATATTGATTTATTTGTTTTTATTTGGATTGATTGTCCAGAGGAGAACGAGTGTTTTGATTTGGATCTTTTTGTGACTGGAGTGAAACCAGAGAGGGTTGTGACCAGTTTGGTTTGCCGCATACAGCACCAACACGAGCCCGTCACTTTGGCTGTGAAAGTCTCCTTTAAAGTAAGATCGAACCACATTACAATTCAAATGAGAGTATTTTCTTGCTGTTTCCACCAACTATATGTGTCTAAGTCACCTCTGATTTTGAATAGGGTCCCACGGTAACGGTCAGTGTCCCCAGTGTGGACTTTGGACTGGTGAGGCTTGGGGAGCAGCCTCGGACGACTCTTCTTCTAAGCAATCCAACGCAGATAGAGGCCTTCTGGGAACTAAAAGAGAGGCTTTATAGTCACCACAAGCATCCAGACTCACAGGTACAGTAAACAAATACCTTACTCACATGAAGTAAGCTTTTGTTTGTGGCTGGATCATGTTAACAGTTTACATCTCTTCAGTGTGACTGACTTCTTTGTGGGTGTTTAGCTCTCATTGGAGCCCTCCAGAGGTGTACTGCCCCCCTTTGCCTCTTGCTGTGTGGATGTTGTCTTCAAGCCACAGACCTGCCTACAGTTGGAAACAGAGCTTGAGCTGATCGTGGACAATGGAACTGGATGGTAAAGACAATAAGTCAAACATTTTACTTCTTTTAAAGATTCATTATTTGAAATATAAAGACTCCCCAGACTGCGTTAATGATGTTACTGAGTCACAGTGATAGGAGGTAGTACTACCTGTTTACTCCTTACAGTCACCTGTCCGTACGAGCGGTTGTGCAGTCTCCCCAGGCGTGTCTGCTAAGCAGCAAGCTGGTCCTCTCTGAACTTTACGCCGGCGTTCCCGCCGAGGGCATCGTCACACTCTTCAACCAGACCCTGCTGCCGTCACACTTCAGTTGGAAGGTACAGTATGCTGCTGTTCAGCTTCATCATCTCTGTGCATGAGACATAATAACTACACTACATACTTAAACCTACATGTTCCCTTTTCAGTTGTTTGGGTAGATATTATCAGGGGGAAATTACGCTTGGTTTTCTCTTTTATCTTGAATTTTGGCACATTTTTGTAAGTGGTGATGTCAGTTTGCCGTTCTACCCCTCAGACCCAGCTCCAGGGTCAACAGGCTTCAATGTGCACAGCCTCTTTTGAACCCTCCTCTGCAACTCTGGAACCGAATGCCAGCATGCGGATCATAGTTCACTTCACTACTCAAACAGACGTGAGTACAGTTTAACAAAGCTTCTCTCACACGGCTGAAGCTCAGCAAATTGACAAACGTTTTACATCTGCTCCATTAACACAGACTAATTGTTTTGGAATTTGATGCTTTTTTTCCCCTTTGTCTTTTTTGTAGCTGGAACTAACTGATGTGGCTGCACTCTGTGAGGTCCAGGGGATGGACTCTCCTCTTGCTGTTGCTATTGTGGCTCCTAAACTTAAAACATTCAGTGTGTCATACTCTTTGCCAAGCTCTGGGTAGGAACTTTGATGAAACACCTTGTATTAAAAAAAGAAAAAACAACAACTATATTATCAGTTTACCACAGCTGCTGTGTAAGAAACATTGCTGCTCACAGTCTTGCTTTTCTGTCAGATCCCCTCAGGATAACCACAGTCCTACCCCACTGGTGCTGGACTTTGGTGATGTAATTCAAAAGAAAGTTGTTACCAAGCAGTTACTGATAACCAACCAAACTGCTATCGCCGCCCCTTTTACCGTAACGGCAGAGTACTTCACCGGCTGCATCTCAGCACAAACTTACCCGTCAGGGAGAAGGTGAGAAACTCACAGACCCGAGCAAGGCACCAAATAAAAACTGACGTCGGACTGAAATGTAACCTTGGGCTACATCTTAATTCCAGATTCGATTATGTCAAGAATCCGCTTCATTCTGTTCAAGCAAAGAAAGTAGAAGAAAAAGCTTATGAAGGTATGTTTTAACCTTTAACAGTTTTTAGGTTTTTTTTGCTGTGCAGGGTTAAGCAAAAAGCTGTAATTTGGTGTAATTCTGTGTTTTGTGTCTGTTCTCAGAGTTTGTGAGTGGCCTGCTGGCTTATGGAAAGGGTGCAGCTTTCCTTGTACAGCCAGACACGGGAATGCTCAAACCTTTTCAAACACAGACTGTGGACGTGACAGCCTACGCTGACTTGTGGGGGGAATACAGAGATCAACTCATCTGCAAAGTATATTATAAGTATATATATATATATATATATATCAGTTAATATGAGGCAAGAGCTATTCAAGATTAGGCTTTGTTTTTAATTTAGACTATCTTGCTGTCCTTTTATGCTGCAGG
The DNA here is from genome assembly GCF_963383615.2 of Lipophrys pholis. Lineage (NCBI taxonomy): Eukaryota > Metazoa > Chordata > Actinopteri > Blenniiformes > Blenniidae > Lipophrys > Lipophrys pholis. The sequence goes on from NC_137648.1 coordinate 10,734,572, forward strand.
TGGGGGAACTCGACGCTATGCTCATTCCAATGCAGATGACAGTCACAGGCTGTCCAATCTATTTCCAGATGACAGGGCCCCGAACTGACGACCAGCACCGGGGACCAAACATACAGTCTGTGTCACGCTCCATTTCTCCAATTTAATATCCTTCTGTTTAACTTTTCATCATGTACATGGACTTGACATTTCTCTCTGCGTCATTAGATTCGGCACTCACATATCTGGAGGTGACACCGCGTCTCGTTCTCTTCGAATCAACAATCCCACCACGATTGGTAGGCAGAGTCATTAAAAATGTTTTGGAATGGAGGAAAATTGGTCGAACCGTGCATTTACATCCATGAACTGTCTTATTATTGGTCAAGTGGAAAATATATGGATGACATCAGCTGCATGACAAGTGATGACACAAAATGACGTGAAACAATAAGCTCTCGGTAATCTTTTTAAAATCTGTGCGTTGTGGCAGATGTTCGTATGGACTGGGAGACGTACAACAAAGATCCGAACGACTGTAAACTGGTGGATGTTGTGGTGGAGCCATATGGAGATGCTTTCCCACTTAAAGATGCTGATGGCAATGAAATGCTGAGGGGTGCTTTGGGGCTCTCTGCTGAAAACGTTCATTCTGGATGGAACGAGACTCATGACTCAGGTTCTGAGGAAATGAGTTCTTCTCTCCAAAGCACAGCAGTCAGTATATTGAAAACACACATAAACTTTTATGTATTTCTTGGGCTTGGGGAAATCTGTATGATTGAACACCATGTGAGTGAATGCAGATTAATGCAGCTTTTATTGTTTCACTGGTTAAAACATTACCTGTATTGATTTCAGGACCAGGAGGAGGACGAAGAGGAAGAGGAAGAGGAAGCTTATCTTGACCCTTCAACGCCTGAGGAAAAACTCATCTCTGTCCATATCAGACCTCACATGGGCAAACTCTCAGATTACCCCTTCTGCATCACACCACAACAAATAGTATGCTGAGTATGTTTACACCAAATAATTTCTGCTTTGACCGTTGATGATGATGTATTTATTTGTGTGTTTACCTTTCAAGGTGATTCCAGCAAAGAGCAGTGGAGTGATCCATGTATCTTTCACCCCTTTGACTCTTTCCGGGTCTGCTAGTGAGACCAGATGTGCAGGCGTTGCTCTGGGTTTTATAAGCCTAGACCATGAGGTAGGATGCTTAAAACATATGTTTCAATTTTGATTGCCAGCTATGGCAAATACATGATGACTTCAATGATATCTAAATTCCTTTTTCTTTTTTCTTTTTTGTCTTTTTATGTGTGTGAAAGATGGCTGCCTGCATCCCGGGCAAAGTTAAAAGGTCTCAGGGTTTAGATTTAGAGCCTGTCAAGATGGATCTACAAGCAGCCGTTAAACCTGCAGCGTAAGCAATTACCCTCACACTATTTATGTCTCCCATACCCCTCATGCATCCAACTCAATTTATGTTTCCTAAATTAAAATAAGCTGAGGTTGGGCAAAAAGAGCTCAGAGGTGGTCTGATTAAGCTGCATATCTCCATCTTGATATCCTGTTGCTGCAGGCTGGTGGTGCAGATGGAGGAGGACGACGGGGTGCTGGAGTTTCGCGCCACGGCTGGTGATTTACTGAGGGCAGGTTCAGACAAGGAGGTTGGTCCGACAAATCAACAACACTAATAAACAGAGCTCTGATGTACTAAAGTGCATGCTGGAGGTATTAATCCCAGGGGTGTATGGTGTTTCTGAGCGGTCAGTAATTTTCTTTCTGTTTTTGTCTGCAGCTCGTAGTGAAGGAATTTGACATCATACGGAGCTTTCAGCTCAAAAACTCTTCAGAGATGCCTCTTCACTTCCGACTTAGGACTCAATCTCCATTTTCAGTGCTTAAGCTGCAACCGCGAGCCAGGACCAGTGCCTCCAGCAACCCTCGGCTTGCTGATAAACAGTCCCTGGTGCTTCAGCCTCAACACAGCATGCGGGTAAGATGAGGGGAAGTTGTGTTTTCAGCATATTCAGCAGCACATTAAGTTTTAATATGAAGCCAGTGATCTGGGTGTTACTCTTTCCCACAAGGTGAGCGTGGCCTTCCACTGTTCTCTGCCTCTCCTGGACCATGTGGACCAGACAGATGAGGAGGTGCCTCCTTGGGTGACACTTCTCCACAGTGCAAGTGGGCACAGGAGGCTGAAGTTTCAACAAAACCTCCTGATCCATTACAGCAACAACACCCTCCAGGTCCGAATTGAATGCATAGATGAGTGTATAATCATGGCAACATGCGCAGTCTCACAAGGCGCTTTCCCTCCGTGCAGACAGTGCCTCTTTGTGCCTGGCTGGATCTGTCCACACTGCATTTGTCTTGTGACAATATCGACTTTGGGTTCTGCTTTGTGGGACACACACAAACCAGACTAGTAAACCTCTGCTGCACCGGGGCTCATGCCTACTGGAAGTCAGGTGAGGACACTTCATTTTCACAACTCTTAGTAATAATTACTTCGCGAATATGTTTGTTGATGAGGTTACATGAAGAACAACATCCTATTATATTAATCATGAGATATATTCTGTGTGTTTTACCGTTTGTAGAATTGCGGGGAGAGGATTCTCCCGTGTTTGAAGTGACTCCAGACTTTGGGCTGCTGAAGTCCAAAGAGCTTCGTGTCAGCCAGTGTCTTCAGATCAGCTTCACTCCCAGGTAGACCACCCGTAATCTATTATTTATTGATATTGATATTGTTGTTATTATTGTTAAATGCATTACAAACTGTGTTTCAGTGAGGACAGAGAGTTCAGGACCTTGGTAGTTATCCAGTCTCCTCTGGTGAAGACGCTGACGCTGCAGCTCAAAGGAACAGGATCTCTTGATGAAGTGTTCAGGACTGAATTTATGCCTTTATAACATTACAGTAGACATCATATTTGTTGGATTTTTTTCTCCCCAATAATTATCAAAAAGAACTTCTCTGGTCTTCTTTTATTTCACGTGCCAATAATAGTATACTTTGATAATCTGGATGATTGGAGGAATGGATGGAAGGGTTTATGTATATTAATTTGACACACAATACAATGACAATGGAGAAACTTCAATCCCTACGTTTATACTACAAAGATGTATTGCAGCGGGATATCAGTTTAATGTTGTATTTTTGAAAACATACCTTTAAATATTCGCCATGTGGTCTGTCTTGATAACCACAATGTCAGTTACCTTTTGTAATCAATATTAAACAAGAAACTTATCTCTTTGTTTTCACTGGACAGAGTCATCTCCTGACAGGTCGATGAGAGGATGTCTCAGAGCAATGAATCCTCTGATGAAACGCTCTACTGAGAATCAGATATTAGTTTGTTGTACACTTAGGGGAAAATCTATAATTCACTGTATAAGTCTGATCTGATAAACAAAAACACCCCTTTTGTGGTATTTTTAGCTTGTTCTGTGATGCTCTCCTGAAGGCCTCATTGATTTCCATCAGGTCAATATCAGCTGCAGCTCACCACCGACAGATGCATGGATTTCTCCTGAAGGCCCTTTTAGCAAAGTGTGAGGCTAAAAAAAAAAAAAAGAAAAAAAAAAGGCAGCCAGAAACTAAAAGTGCCTTCATTCAAACATGCTCTTCTATACGTCGTCTGACTGATTTGTACAAGTGCTTCTGGGAACGAGGAAGGCTGGTTCAATACTGACAACATGAGGAGAGCTCCCAAGAACTGCACACCGGCCCTTGGGGCAGGAACGAGTCAGAAAAACAAAAGGCTCAATCACACACCTGTAACTAAATGGTACGCCTCGCCTGGCTCGAGGTGGCTATGGCAGAATTTAACTGTGATGGTGAATTGGGACATCAGGATTATACTCACTGGGAATATGCACATTGATACATTAACGTGAGCTTTATATAGCTGCAGAAAAATATGTCATTTTGATTAATACTTAAAACGTGGAAGACGAAAAAGAATGTGTGATGTTGATTTACACAATAAGAAAATGGAGCATTTTTACATAAAACCGACAATGTCAGAATTTGCATGTCTTGCGAGACCCTGAGTCTCTAGGTAACTGAAATTCTCTGAGGGGATGCCACAAAAAAAAAAAAACACCAACACATTATGCATGTACACAAAGAAACACACACACACACACACACACACACACACACACACACACACACACACACACACACACACACACACACACACACACACACACACACACACACACACACACACACACACACACACACACACACACACACACCGCCTGTTCATGTTTGTAACAGCTGCATGCAGCGTTCATCTACTGCAGAGTTTAACTGTACAGACAACTACAAGCACTGCAAATCCACAGAGAGATGCAAATGTCCAATTGATATTCATTGCACTCAAGCAGTCTTACACCGAGCAAGGGCATGTCTGATCACAATAAAACAGTGCTGTGCGGAACTAATTCAAAGAGTGACGCTGGGGCCAAGGTCAGCAGAGCACCCTTATTCCAATCGTCACAGCTAATGTGCTGTAAAGGAGAGGGCTGGCTACCCAGAGCTTTCTCTTTCTCTCCATAATAAACAATTTGTATACACACGTAGCCTCTTTTCTTGGGTGCGCAATGCAAGTGTTCAGCAGAATGGACGACGCGCTGTCACGTATTTGCTGCCTGTTTGTGACAAATATGAATGATGATAACTGTCACGATCCATTAGTGTGGACCTCATCAACTCACTTGTTTTGAGTGAACACAACATGCTTGTCATGCTAAACCAGTAAAATGATGAGCGGAGTCTCAGTTGTCCATGTATTACCATGCTGGAGCACCTGCTGCCACTAATGAATACTGCAGAGACAATGAGGGGAGAGATTTGTTTAAAAATGGTCTTTTTATTTTGAAGCGATGGGGTCATTACTGAGCTTGAGCTTTTTCGGCTGATATTTTCAACGGCTCCCGTAACGGAGAGGAGCTCTGTTAACTGGAGACTGGAACCAGAAACCCACTGGGATCAAGAGGGAGCAGTTAGAAAAACTGTGGCTGCAATAATGAGGAGTGCACATCGCTGTGTGATGTACTGGTGTTCACCACCAGAGACAATACGGCTTCTCTCACTGATAAAAAAAAAAAAAGAGGCTAAATATGTACACTAAGAAAACCTTGATGTCAACAAAACATGTTTTAGTTTGGAAAAGTAAGGTTCACATTGCGAGTTCCTGTGCTGTGCTGTCCAGGGTTACATGGCCACTTTTATGTGTTTTCCAAATTTTTTGGGCATTTTCTCCAGATACTTTGGTGTCCTCTCAGTCCAAAAACATGCGTTTGATTCTAAATGGTGATGCTCGGTCAAATCTGTGTGACTGTTTGGATGTTCTCCAAGTGGTTTTCTTCGGGTACTCCTGTTTCTTCCCTGAATCTAAAAACACATACAGTGTATACATCATTTGTTTCTGACTCAACAGGGCCCCATGAGTTGGATAAAGAGGTAACAGCAAATGTGTGAATGGATTCTGCAGGTTTTCATGGATGAAAGAATGGACTGAAGGGACTGACTGTGGCTCAGCGGTTAGAGCGCTCTCCTCCCAGTAGGGAGGTTGTGAGTTTGAATACTGACTGGACCTTTCTGTGTGGAGTTTCACGGCAGTGGTGTCCTACAGATTAGAGAGGCGGACGTTCGGAGGCTCCATCCCCACTGTGGCTCCCAGAGCAAAGACCCTTGACCCTCATCAGCTCCCTGAAGCGCCGTGATGTAGCCACAACTCCGCACCATAGAAATAGAAAAAAAACTATTTGAAATTTCCCCAGGGCATTGATAAGGTATGATTTGTTGGATCCGTGACTTCGGGTTCCTCTTGCAGACCAAAAACATGCATGTGAGGTTAATTGATGACCCTAATTGCCCCTAGCTGCTATTTGCCCTGAGGTATAGCTGTCTGAAGGAAGGATCTGATATTTTCTTATGCAAATATGATCAGTTGTTTGAGTGGAGGCGCACGTGTGTGCAACCTCTCCTTTATCCACCTCTGATGTGCACGGCCCTGCAGTTGCAGTTGTGGCGTTTTGAAGCTGGTGAGATGGAGGGTCTGGTTGCCGGTAACGTGCACTTCCTCCAGGTGTCCACGCGGGGGCGGCAGAGCACGCGCCGTGACGCCGCCGCTGCCTTGGAGACGCACCACCGGAGCGCGTCACCACTTCCTGGAGCTCACGTTGTTGCTGACATCAGAGGCGCAGCTCCGGGGAACAACTCAGCTCCTCTCTGGAGTGTGTGTATGTGTGTCCGTGTGTGTGTGTGTGTGGTGACAAGCGGAGCGCAGGGCGAATTAAAAAAAAGAAAGAAAGAAAAAAAAAACTTTCCTCGGAAACACCGCGGCCGTTGCAGTTGTATTTCTCCTCCGCAGCTCTGGATTAATGCGCCTCTGAGAGGAGAGCCGCTTTCTGCCACAGTGCGCCTCGTACATGTGATTTCTGCGCTTCAGTACGGAGAGCAGTTTCCGGATCAGCAGCCCACTGTGTTTTGGGGACATTTCCCCCCCCATTGCATCTGTTGGTATTTGCCACTCTTTATGTCGTTTATCGGTGATTCTTAATAGCCCAAACAGTTCATCTTCATCAATCCTGCAGCTGTTGCAAGAACATGGACACACTTCGATAACAAGGTAAGAGTCCGGGCTCCTTTTTTCTTCCTCTTGTTTGTTTGGGGCCAGTTCCTGTGGCCACTGCTTTGTATGCTGTTATCTCTGCTTCTGAATGCCACAACAGTAAAGCAGAAGAGCACCTATTAATATGTCCATGCTTGGTGTCCAGTTAAATAAACATCAGCATGTGCTGTATATTTACTCCGTGCAAGTTACAACTGTTACTGTTTTCAGTGTTGTGAAGTCAAATATCACTTTGGTTTTGTATGTGGGGATGATTTGTTGCAAGGACAAAATTAGCATTGGATTATAAGAATTTAATTTAATTAAATTTTTTTAAGTTTTAATGATTTAATTACTTATTTTTTGTGTCTGGGGATGATGGCTCTCTCTGGAAAGTCGTTGTCACAATGTGCTTGTACACTCATTCATGGTCTGTGCCTTATTCTCTCTCAGCTGTCAGCCCTCCAGACCTCTGTGATTCACCGTGGTTACTTACACTAGTGTTTTTCAGAAAACAAGGCCTCCTTAAGTACTTGTCCTGAAAAGTCCTGAGCATGTTTAATTTGTCCTCCCATGTCTCCCGGCCTATTTCTTGTCTTTGCACGTTCACCAGATTTGACAGTCACACCGAGGTTGCATGCCAGCTCCTTCCTGTGCTAAACTCTTATTCCTCAGATGCCCAATTGGATTTTAATGGGCCCCACCTCTTTATCAGATCAAATCAGACTGAAAGGCAGTGAGCTGATAGTAGAGTCTATCAGCACTATGGCATGGCCCTCGGGATCAGAAATAGCCTTAAAGCAAGAGTCAACCTGTCACGTGGAAACTGCCCACAGATATGGTTGGTGTGCCTTCGGCTAAATAATCTGCTGACCTGAAAACAGGACGAGATCCCAGTAAATGCCACCAGAGACCAACGTGGTTAGTTACTAGTTGCATTTTCATCTAACTTTTGAAGAACAACTTTCTCCTTCTCATGTTGACTTGGCGAGAACCTGATATTTAGCTTTGTTGAGATTTTCAGTTATTCAGTATGTGTTTTTCCTGAAAGGAGTCCCAAATGTGACGTCCTGTGCTGAAGACGTCACCCGTGTGGGCTTCATTACTCTCTCTGAGCTCTTTTTAACATCTACCTGCAAACCGTCTTTTTTTGCGGCCCATTAACCAAACGTCTTGGTGAGAGCGAGCGTGACCTTGTCTCGCTCGGCGAGGAACCGTGACAGAAGTCACAGAAGTCTGACCGCTTGCCAGACCCCTGCTCACCAGAAGGCAGGCGGTCGGCGCTTATATTGAATCTTAGAGACAGGATGGTCGTTTATATAGGTTTGCAAATTCCCTACAGTAGTTACAGTGTAATTACCACTGTCACTTCAATTGATTCAAGATTTTTTGGTGAGGAATTTGCATGCTCTTCCTGTGTGCGCATTAGTTTTGTCGGCGTGCTCTGGTTTCCTCCCGCGTGGCTGTCGGTGTGTTATTTCTCCCTCTGATGGACTGGTGACCTGTCCTGGGCACACCGTGCCTTCAGGTCACCGTCGCCTGGGATCGGCTCCACCGCTCCCCGACCCTGCGAGGGACGATGCGGCGTAGAAGAAGATGGATGTAAATTACTGTATCGATTGTGAAAGTCTGCTTCGTGGACTGATAGTCTGGAGTTCGAAAGACACGCTCATTCCATCAGGCAGCATCTTAACAGAGAAATGGTATTGATTGCTTTGTGCCAAACCCAATGAGAGAACCCAGGGAGTCAAACAGACTTTGGGGCATAAAGCAAGAGACAAAAAAATAAATGAAAGTTTGCATAAGTGGGATCCATCACTACGACATGAGGGAGATTGTTTGGATCCACGTTGATAAACTCTGGACCTACATTAGCAAAGGTTCCACGGCCCCATTCATCACTTTGGACGGGAGGATTGGAGAATCAGTGAGAGGGACAATCATCTCTGCAGCGCTCTGTCATCCGTCTGGTTTTTATGGTCGATTGTCAAAGAGTAAAGTTACTCGTAGACTTTTGAAAGCCTGCGAGGCTTTGCTGAGAGACTGACATGGAGAGACAAAGATTGTTTCGTGTGATGAGATGAAAAAAGAAAATTGAGCTTTCTTTTTTCTTCTTCTTCTTTTTCTCCCCCGATAGCAAAGAACTATATCTGCTAAAATGAAGTACCGGTCAAGTCAACTGATAAGCGTGACAGATGTAGTAATATACTTTTCAACGGCAGAGATTAGAAACCTGGTCAAAGTAGCTACAAGCTGACAAATACACCAAGAAAATGTCTCTTTTACGAGCGTGTACGGCCTCAAACTGAAGAGAAGCAGTCAAAGAAACAGCTTGAGTTTGTTATGGACTTCACTCTGATTGATTCTCTTTATTTGGGGCCCAGCGAAACATCCTCGCATGAAATATCTGCGAATTAAACTCAAGATTTCGGTCCGGAAACGCCTCGTGTCAGCAGTTCATGTGCCAAGAAGACAAATTGACCCCTGCACAAATACAGGTGTGTGCAAAGTTTGTTGTGGCACACCCAAGATGACGTAAAGTTTAACTACCGATACTTTCGCCTATATGCGGGGCTGCTCGACTGGTTCACGTGTCTGACGAAAATGTCACTTCTCAAACTCCGACAGAGTGAAAAGGAGGCATTACTTTGTTGTGAGGTAGGTGGCGAAGTGCACAAGTGACTAAAAATTCATATTCGGCCCCCGTCCAGAACGAAACATGAGCGGAATAAAAGGGTCTGACTGTTTTCCAAAGTCAGCCTGGGACACTTTTCTTTATCTGCGAAAGTGCAGCGAGGTCCAGCCCCCGCCGCTCCAGAAACTCAGAGGAAGTTGTCCTGATTGAGCTTTGTCTGCACGGCACGTCTGACTGTAAGGACAATGCCATCGGCGGCGATTGAGCCTGAGGCTGCAGAGACGGCCGGATAGACAACATGCAGCCCAGACGAGGTCATACAATCGCACGGAAAAACAAATGTGTGTACACAGTCGTGTAAAGTCGGAGGGGTCAGGCATCGGCGGGCTCCGTGTCGACCCGGTGCACATTCATGTACGGCTTAAAGACCACAAAGGGAACCGAACCTTTTTTTAGGTTGCAAATTAAAACTTCTAAACTCATGATTTATTTTCACTGGAACATAGCAAATAAGATTTTAAAAGTGAAACAATATTGCCTCATTTTTGAATTTGACGACGACGTTGCATTTTGAGCTTTGAAATCAGCTGGAACGGCATTTTGCGAGTTCTATCAATTAGCAAGCCAATAACATGATTGGAATTAATAGTGTTGCAAATGTTTGCGTCCTGTTTTTATTAGCATTTTACACATTTGTCCCAGGCTTTGTAGAATTGGAGTTGTAATATAAACTTAATGACGCAAATTTGTTTCCGAGAAGTTGGGTGACATTGACAAGTAGAGATCCTTAATTGTTCATTGCACACAATGACAGTGAGTGAGCGCGACCAAATACAAGATATTTTTTACAGATAAATAGCTTGGTGGCCCAGAAGAAATACTGTCTTGCCTCCTCCTGAACCGACTCTTTGACATTGTCTGGTGAAATGGGCCTACGAGGTGGAGTCTCTGCATGGCTGCATTTGGGTGGAGAAACACAATGAATGAATGTGCTTGTAATAGCATGTCACCTCATAATGGAAAAGACAGCTTACTTTACAGATTGTGCAGATCCCTCGGGGGTGTTGAGTCTGGTCACAGTGATCTATCGAGTCGGTGCATCGTGGAAAACAGGAGATTTACTATTTTATTTGGCTATTTTTAGCGTTTGCTGCTCAGTGGATGATCATTGTTGGAATATTTACTGGCCTTTGAGCATCAGTCTCTCTCCGTGGTCCATTTGGATTTTGATTCTATTAACCTGAACTTTTGATATTGCTGTCTGCTTTGTAAGTGCACAGGTCTTAAACAGGAATGATAAAAGCAGCGGTTAAAGAGCAAATGATGTTCTCTTGTCATGCAACAAATGCTCTGTGCTAAATCCTAACTCGGTTCTAAAACCGTCATGCATGACCGGAGCTCTGCAGGCATCTCCATGTGCAGATTCAGTTCTTGTTTAGTATTGGTGAGTAATCTCATTTCATAGCAGTTTCAGTCCTAGGAATAAGTGATTAAGCCGTGTGTAATGTTGAAGAGCTTCTCCCGAGCAACTCCTGTGTTGGGAAGCCAAGGTTGTGATAAACGAGAGCAGAGGCCCCTCGTGGACTGATGTCCAAGTCCTCAAGCGCGTCCCCGTGTTAGAAAATCCTCGGCAGGCTTAGGAAGAGCGAGGACGCACAGTATTGTCTTACTTCCCAGAATCTACAGGCATAACCCCCCTGACTCATGCCGGGTGGCCGCAGCACAGTGCTGGCGGGCGTTCAGCGGACAGGACACCCCCACGAATGACCTTTGAGAAAGAGTAAGTCTCCTGAAGAGGCCAGGCTCACTAATCACCCATCACTTCCTGCCTGAGTTGTGACTCAGCCAGTCATGAGGGATTTATATCGGGCCTGTGATACATTATTTGTGATCTCATTAGCAGTCAAGGTTGCACCTTTATTTGGTTTTGGATGCAGCGACGTGCGCAATCACCCTACGTTTTATGAGGCAACAAACATCGCGTTACAACGCAACTAACATGTTGCTGTTTATTGTTATTTTATTTATTTATTTATTTTTTCGCTCGAGGAGAACTGTTGGCTTCAATTAATGTGCTTTATTTGTACTGTGCAGCATAGAACACAATTTGCCAGTTTATTCTCAGCAAGAAGGCAAAAGACAATCCTGTTTCACAAACAGTGCAATATGCTCCCAAGATGGAAACCTCATGGTCTTTTAAACTTGCCCGTAGGACAAGTCAACTTGTAACAGATGTCTCTGATTCCTACTAAAGTTTAGCAAGTCTCCTCAGGCTGCATCTACTGTATTCATTATCTACAAACCTGTCAATTATGTTCCTGATTAATTCACACGTTGTGGTTTTGAAACGGCAAAGGGTGACAATTTGGACTAATGTTACAAAAGAATGACAATAAAGCCTGATGCGTGTCAATTTGACCAACAAGAAATAGATCCATCCATCTGCCTTCTATGTGCCTTTATTTAGTCTATGCCTGGACTCAAACCGGGGACATTCTCCCTCTGTTGCAAGAGCCACTACTGCACAGTCATCCCCAATCATAATATCTTCAGTTTATTGTTATAGAGAGGAATATCTTCATTTTGAAGAAGCTTGAATCAGAGTTTTTCACTGGTAAAAGACAAGAAATGATTAGTCTTCACAATAATAATGTTGCTTTTTTGTAAATTAGTATGTCAGGCATTAAGAGATGTGCAGATTTGTAATACATAAACAAGATGCTGTGACTGTTACCCAACAATTCCGGTTAGTACTCCAATGAAAAATGTGAAGAAGTTCTGAATTGTTGACTTTCGCTCATGTTAAAATTTGAGTTTATTCATGAACCTTAATATTAGGTCAAAAACACTTAACTGCGCTCGTCATGCGTCACACTCTCTCTACAGTACAAAAATGTAACATTACGAAAGCCAATACAAACTATTGGTGATTGTAGTCGTTGCTCCTATCAAAGATAACTGGTAGTTGATTATGTTTTGATTATCAGCATCGTGAAAAGTTCATTTGTTTGTTACAGTCCTATAAACTCTGTTTTCGGTGTTAGTGGTTCATTGAAAAGCTTTTTGAGTTGGATGGCCTATGATCCAAAGTTTTTACCAGGTCTGGATGACTCAAGGTTTAAACAATGGACCCAAAAAGGGCATTACCCCTCTCTGCACAATCTGTAAACAAGGGAAGTGTATGAGCTTTCAAGAAATAAAACAGAAATTTGGATTACAACAAGATTTTTTTCAGATATTTACAAATTCGGGATTATATTAGGAAAGAGACCAAAATCGATTCTAAAACTGAACTTAATGGGATTATTCAAATTATATTAGATGCATATAATCGGGGTAAATCTGGGGGTATCTCAGCTTTTTATAAAGCATTTGAAGAGAATAGAGAAAGCTCAACACTTTACCTTAAAAATAAATGGGAATCAGAGCTAAAGATTGACATTCCAGATGACGATTGGGACAAAATGTGCATGACTCCATGTTCTACCACCAGCTCACCAATATGGAGGGAGTTTGCTTGGAAGAATCTCACTCGATTCTTCATGACACCCCAAATTAAGAGTAGACAATTAAAAACCCAACGACCATGCTGGAGACTCTGTGGTGATCAAGAGGGACATCATTCACATGTTTTTTGGTGCTGTTCTAAAAATAGACCGTTTTGGAATATTGTAAATACAACTGTGAACAACATATTGGCCTACGACATACCAAACAGCTGTGTTGTCATGTATTTCACTAAACTTGATGAAGCCGTGCAGAAGGAAGACCGATATCTGGTGAAGTTGCCGGGCGTGGAACAATGGTTCGAGATCATCAGGGATATTCTATTCAATGGAACAGATGACCCATCACTTCAGGCTCAAGAGACACATATTTGAGAGGAACTGGAAGAAATAGAACGCCTCCAAAGAACGTGACACCAACAACTAAATGGACTAACCAAACGGACTGAGAGAGAAACATACAGACTGGAGATGCCTCACTGTATTTTTGTTCGTTATTGTTTCTGATTGTTTAAAAATGAAAATGAAAAGAAAGAAAAAAAAAAAAAAAGAAAAGCTTTTTTAATGCTGACTGAGATTAAACTATGAACTAAATCTGCGTCATCTAAGTTTGCATGCCTGTCGACTGGTACTTGTTCCAGCTGTAACATCTGCCTTATTGATCTGCTATCCGTTGGGTTTGTATGTTTTTGGCCTCCGGTGGGTGTTGCCTGAAGTCTGCGTTAGAGAGTGGAAACCCCAGTAAGTCCCTCGAAGTTTGCAGCTTGACCTCTGAAACGGTGATTTCTCTGGAACTCCACAAGTGTGATGTCAGACATGAGGTCAGGCCGTCAGGCAGCTGCTCGGTAGACCCTCCACTTCTCTCCTTCTCCTCGGGGACTTTGGCCTGCATCGCACTGTTTACTCAGTTCGCAGAGTGACGTAACAGAGCTGAAAGAGGTTGGAGTAAATGCTCGCAAGCACATACGTGCTGACTTGCGCAATCTTGGCTGCGATCTTCTTTCAATCACTCCAAACAAAACAACATTTCAGTTTGAGGTCTGAGGGGCCTGACTCTGCTTTGTCTGGCCCGTCCTGCGCGTTGTCGCTTTTTCCTCGTCCGTCAGTTTTGCGACAAAGCACAGGCCCCCGCCGGTGAAACACTATCTCGATATTATCCATAATACTCCACGAAGTGCGTCACACTGTGTCAAACACTCCTGGACTCGCGTTAGCGTTCGCATGTTTTGTTTCTTGGTTTTCCCCCCCTCGCGCGCACGATCCAGCGAGCAGACAGACGGTCTCCTCTCGGAGGACGTGTGCGGCTGCCGAGCAACAAGAGCGAGCGGCGATCAGCAGTTGATCTTCAACAAGCGGGGCTGTCGCGCTGCCCACCTGCCAGGGGAGTGTGTGGAGAATTGGGCCAGCGATCAGTGGGCACCACTCGCCCGGCGTCACGCTGGGCAGAGGGGCCAAGCAGATGGGCCATCTGGTGACTCGCTGGCACGAGACGGGGGGGGGGGGCTCCTCTGAGGGTGTGTGTTTGTGTGCAGCATCAACAAACTGGGCAACGTGGTGCTAAGAGACCACCTGTCTGGTGGTTGTTCGCCGTCTCTTTCATGTGTGGTCAACGGTGCCGCACAAGCATGGCCTGATCCGTATCGTACCCCCCCCACACCCCACACCCCCCTCTTCCCACCCGCTCTTTCCTACCTCAATGTATTAGTTTTAAATCTCGTCATGTTGTCCTCATGTAAGTGTACACATATTTAATACTCATATGATGACATATTTGGAGCACCCCGCTCTCATGCAGTCGAACGCCCTTTAATCGTTTCTACTCATGCTGAGTGCTTCTGCTTTTAAGTTTGAGCTTTCCAGCCCGTTTCTTTTTTTTTTTGCTATGTTGAGGTGTTGGCTCTGACAGCAGTAATACTGCCTGTTCCTATGTTCAAACTCGGTCGGCACCCTGTGACTCTGCCCCGCAGGCTGTAAACCGCTCCACTGGTCGTTTTTATTGCTTTCATGAAAAGTTTGGGGGGCTGACAAATAGAGAAAGTGTTTGTGTCTCTGCAGACAAGCTGGAGCGTTTATCGGCGCTCTGTGTTTGGGGTAACAGGGACATACTATACACAGCGGTGGAGGCTTTAAAAACACGAGAAGGCATGCAACATGGACACTGGAGAGAGACAAACAAGAAGTAAATGATGCTTTAAAACCAGAAACAACAGTCAGTATATCTCCTGAGTGGAGCCATTAATCTCTCTGGAGGCTCTTTAGTCTTTTCGCAAAGAGCCAGTGTTGAAATGTGTTTATGACGAAGCTTCCACAGGCCGCTATACCCTCGCACCCTCATTAAAAATGTATTTCTGGGATTATTTTTCTCCCTTTATTTGACTTCTCACTTTATTATTTCATTTGTGCGTTTTCCCCTCTCCATATTGTCTCTGCTTGTCCACGGTGTGCTCTGCCTTTGAACAGGACCGCACAATTACGTTTGCAACGGAGTGCAAACATTGACCACAAAATAATGTTGCAGAGTAGAACTGAGGCATTCGAGTCAAACTGCTGCACTGACATACAAACACGCACATACAGCCCAGCCTTGCACTGTAGCCACTGACAACAGTAGTTGTGTGTCTGGGTTGTCTGTGCAGCAACCAGCAGCCTCCAGCAGCGAGTCCTCATCCATACCAACCTGTGAACCAAGAAGAAATTCTTGGATGTTGGTTTAGGTTTTTCTGCAAACACTCACATGCTCTCATAGTTGTTGTTCATAGTTTTGCATTGATCTCCGATTTTTATTTTTTTTTTTAGGCAGTGTGGGATAAAAAAGCAAAGTATGCTGTTGTACAGCTGTTGCACTATTTCCTCTTCCCCTTTTTTTTTTTGTCAAAGAACGAACAAATAGTTCCCACAGTGTTTGAAGATGATCTGCAAGTAGCCTCTTGTACCGTCGCCGTAGCTGCAGGTCCACCTTTTTTAGCTGCACGATGTGTGAAATCATGGTTCGCTATCCATAAATTATGTGCAGTGGATTTTTGCGTCGCAGGCGACTTTGTGAAACAGATGCATGTCTAAGTGTGATCACTGCAATGCAAAAAAACCAACAAAAAACTGTTGTTTTTTTTTCAGTTTTGATGCATCTGCTCTGCATTTACCAGTTCAGTACTTGAGGAGGGTACCGGCTTATTTATTTATTTATTTTTTTTTAATAACGCTCACGGTTTCTACCTGAGGCAGGCGGTTAGGCAAAAACACCCACGCCAGCCTCTGTTCTACAACACAGGGTCTGAAGTGCGTTAGGCTCCTCCATCATCAAACACTGAGGAATTCCCTCACGCGTGCCGTCTTTTGCTTTTCAAAGTGGCAATGAAGAAACATTGGGGCTTCCACAGGATTGAGTCTCATTGTATTCGTGCTTCAGCTCTTCGCTGTTGTGTTTCTGTCTTTGTGCCAGGAGATTTTGTCGAAAATAGTACGTTCATCTCAAGAGGCCCGGTTGAATAAATATGAACTAAAAAGCACAGGAGCGGTGACATAGGCGTGGAAAATAAAAGCTTTGTGTGGATACTACCACCTGCGTCCTGTTTTGTCATTGTTTTTGTGCAATCGGAGAAATATTCTGCACGCCAGGCGGCAGGAGAATGGCACCGTTCTTGGATGTTGACACCTCGTTGTGTTTTTGTGTTTCGGCTCCCAGGTTGAAGTCTTCGCTCGCAGAAAGAGGTTGAGCTCTGTGCTCGAGTTCAACAGGGCCACTTCCTGATGATGACAGTAAACATGGGTGAGTAACATTCGAAAGCCCGGTACAGTGCGCTCGCACTGAAACACGAATGCTGAACGGGAACGCACACAAACGCGCACGCTTCTCACACTTCCTCTGGCAGGAACAGTCCAGAGAAAAATAACACATGCAGAGAGAGGAAAAGTGTGAACAGGCTGTTGTTTTCATCCAGATGGATGGTTTTTCTACTCACTTTGACGGCCTTTTTACATGTGGTGCATAAAAATATCGTTTCATCTTTAATTGTTGAAACTTGCACCAGCTTTAGAAAAAGAAAACACACAAGTACCCCCCAAAAAAATGATATACAAGTACTTTGATTGCAGTGTGTTTATTTATAGTCACACATGCCAGGTGTGAATATAAATAAATGAAGGGGTGCACACACACACACACACACACACACACACACACACACACACACACACACACACACACACACACACACACACACACACACACACACACACACACACACACACACACACAAAAGTGGAACATTAGCGTTGGTATATTTGCATGTGCACAGGAATTTAGGAGCTCTGAGTCTCACTTTGTCGCTGCCAGACTTGTGTAAACAAAGCTGAAAATATCCAATCAATACCTTTTGTCTATTCTTTCGTCACAATGCCCCGCACAATTACAACTGGGATTTAATTTGAACCTGTTTCCATTGTGATCTGAACACGTTGCTCCCCCTCCCACAGATGACGGTCTCCAAAATGGACCCGGCCAGCACAGGAACTCACAAGGTAAAACTGAACTCTTGAAAGTGGGGAAAAAAAAATAGCATAACTCTTTTGCTCGCTTTCATTAAAGGGAAGGTTTGTCGAACTCAATTTATTTCAGGGCCAATTTATGAATGAATTTGATCTTAAATGTTCCCGACGAATACAATGATATCATAAGAATGCTTACTTTTGTTCTGGAGCTAAGAAGTACAATATGACGAGGTCTAAATTAAAGCAAAATAAGCACAACTTCAGCGTTACACTGAAAAAATACAATGAATGGTGCCCTCCAATTTGTTAGATTATGTTGCATCAACAATTGTGCTAATGAAATGTTAAGGTTACTAGGCAGGCTTAAATCCACAGGCTTCATATTGTATACGTCAAAAGCTCGCTTTCGCTGCACTCTTGTTGCTAGGACAAGATAATTGTTTCCCGTCACTGGCGGTGTATACAACTGGGAACGAGCATTACAAATGGCCCTCTTCAAAAAGCCAGTGTTTACCAGACCATGATGTAAACAGAGTTTTGATTCACACAGAGCTTTTCGCTGGGGCGCCTTACAGTTCACGTACAGTGGTACCACTGCAAACTCGCGCAGTCTGAGAGCAGCAGTGTCTCGGGCCTTCAGATGCTGAATGGAAACATTTGCCCTCACACCACAATCACAGCAGTTTCGGTTCAGACCTTGTGCAAACACTTAATTGCCAAACTGTTGTTGTGTCACACCCACACCGGGCTGCATGACATCAGTCAGTGTTCTCGTGAATGATTAACTTCAAACACTTTAATCATTGCAGCCATCAGTACATTAGCTGCACCACAGTTTTCAAAAGACATGGAGATGTGTGGAGGCGCTGGAGTTGAGTGCGCTTTGCTTAATATAGCTTGTGCGTGTGGCTCTGCGTGTGTGTGTGTGTGTGTCTCTGCGTGTGTGTGTGTGTGTTGTGCGTCAGAGCTCGGACCGTTGCGGCGCTGCAGAGTGAGGACACGTTTGGCTCCAGCTGCTAATCCAGCCGGATGCCTTTGCCATGATGTGTCTCTCGGCACCAGGAAATCCCCTCAATGTCTTCATTCAGGCAGCCTGCCTCTCTCTCTCTCTCTGTCTCTCTCTCTCTCTCTCTCTCTCTCTCTCTCTCTCTCTCTCTCTCTCTCTCTCACAAGTATGCGCACACACACACATACAGTCACTGCCTCGTCGGCTGTTTCTACACTTTTAGCTGGTACGATACAGTTCTACCACTATTGTCCAAACACTCCCCGAGTGGTAATACATGCTTCAACCTACAGCTCCCTTACTGCTTTAGCTGTTCTGGTTTCTATAAAGTACAAAATTTTAGGAGTGACTCCATGAGAATGTCACCTTTTATATAATTGGTCTTGGACTGCGCACCCTGCTTCATTTCATCGACTGCCATTTTCGGGGTTCCTGAGGTAAAAAAGAGGAAGAAAGACGCAGAGCAATGATGCAACGACCAGCAATCAGCCTCCATTGTGTAATGCCGCTCACTCTGCTGGCTTCCTGGAATTCCCCCCCCCCCCTCTTTCTTGCGCTCGTCACATTTTATCCAAGACACACGACGAGAAGCTCAGGAAACAAACTTATCTCGGGCCTATCAGCGCCGCAGACAGAGTTGTGGGTCACGTTGAGACGGGGTTCCTGAAGTTTCTGTGGGCAGTTTGTGAGGCAGCTTCTGGCAGCTTCATGCAAGTTGTGTTTGTGTGTGTCTGTGTGTGTGTGTGTGTGTGTGTGTGCGAGTGTGTGTGTGAGCTGGTTGCTTTCCACTGTGCTGGTGGTTAGCCTTGGCTGCCCTCGGCCTGGCAGCGGCCGTGGAGCAGGCCAGAGTGATGTAATATTTCATTTATAGCCTGCCGCCACAGCCGGCTCCGTTGCCCCGCCACCACCACGCATTTCTCACACTCTCGTTCCCCCCCTTCACCTATCCCCCCCGCTTGCCCTCCCACACTACCCCTTCCCAGCTATTATCCATAGGTTGCATGGCAGGCTTTGGCCACACAAACACACACACAGAGAAATACACATGCTGGCCTGTGTTTGTTTTGTATCCTTGACTGCGAGTGCACTGAGTAGTCTGGAGCTCTGAGCCTGTGGGGGCAGGACTGAAACAACACATGTCACCAGAGAGAGAGAGAGAGAGAGAGAGAGTGAGAGACAGGGGTAGTGATAATAAGAATAAAAAAGAAAACAGAGCTATTGTTTGCAAGTGTTGTTGAGTTTAATCATGAGTCAACTTTAAGTCAGTTTATACCACCTTTCATATCCATTTGATATGGTGTGATAAACATTTTAGGAAGAATTATTGTCAAAATGAAGTTGTTTTTCGAACAATGTGTTAGAAATCAGAAGGTATGTGCATCACGAAGCTTTAGTTGGCCAGCACAAACAAGGTTTTGATCCAGTTTGCAGATGGATGCCAAAAACACGTTTCATGCTGATTCACTCCAAACTTTAATCAGGAAACTAAACGATAATGCAATTATGTAAAATCCAGGCGCTTCAGAAGAAAAAGCCAAAACATTAGGCAGGTTTTTTTTTTTTGGCCATGTAATCAGTGTGACCATGGAAAGACTCTCTCCTTCCTCCATCATGTCCATCTCGGAATGATTCAATCAAAAGTCCATTCATTTCCTGATGTGGAATAACGTGGTTAGTCCAGCTCTGCGTTCGGCGCACAGACTGTGATTCAGTTCCTTCCTGTGCAGCGAGGACAGGCCTGGTGGAGTTAGTCATCCACCGCGGCGGACACCATCACAACTGATGCCTCCTCTGTCAGTCTGTTCACAGCATGTAACTGCTGCGTGATGGTGGCAAGTAACTGTAGTTTTTTAGTTTTTTTTTTAAATTTCCTGCAGAGGTATGTGGGTTGTTTGTACATGTAGGTGTGATTTCATTCTTTTATTTTAAACATGCTCACGGAGGAAAACACGGAAGTTGACTCACTTCTCTTCCACTAAACACCCACACCTGTAGTTATGTACACCTGTGGCCACACAAAGGAGTGTATCAGACACTTTCTCAGCTTGACAGAAAACACCAGATTGCCTCGCTCCATGCAGCTTTCACATACCTAAACGGTCCAATTTGTTGTCTGACTAATTGCGTTTCATTTTAGGAATATGAGTCCTCCCCTCACTCTCACTTTTATGAAAGTTTTCCTTTCACTCAGCGTTATTTAGCTCGTCACGAGTGGAGGTAGCTCTCCAGAGAAAGGCTGAGTGATTTGTAAGGTCACGCTAGGAGAAACGTCTTAAAGGTTTGACGCAATGAGAGACTCTTCATAACATTTTTTTTTAAAGTAGAATACTCCCCTTTTTTATCTTGGATATTTCGCTGACGAAGCTTCTCCTGTACCTGGTATCTTGACTGGTTTATGGCGGCTGGTTTAAAGTGGAAATACTGAGCATGATTGATGATGTAATGAGTCTTTTCCTCTTGTACGGCACTAAATTGTCGAACTTTGCCAACCTTTTTGATATCATTCAGTTTTTGGAGGGTCTGTCTTCAACCCAACAAGGTAAAATTTGTGAATTTATAACGAGAAAGTTCCACGATTTCCTCCCTCAATCCAAAGACATTCAGCTGAAGTTACTTGGTGACTCTAAAGATCCCATAGGTGGAGGTGTGAGTTGGATGCAGTAGCGTGCAAGAGGAATGGATAATTGTGGCCTCTGGTTAAAAATATATGCTCTGATCAAATATAATCATATTTTTAAATCCTCTAAGCTTTTAAAATCATCCAATTTAAAAAATAAAGAATAAAACAGCATTTCTATTGCATTCTCGCTTTTGTGATGCCCCTTTCATTTCCAGGAAAACATGCCTGGCTTCATTCAGCTGAACTAAACTCTGCTTGTTAAGGCTCCTTGTGGAAAATATTGGAAATCAAACCCTCCAGTCGAAACAGACCATTTTCTGCTTTAAAAAAAATAAAAAAATCACACAGCAAATGGAAACGCCAGTAGGGGGGCCATTTGTGTGTGTTCTTGTTATTTCATACTTGGGATCTGATTTACCATCTTGTTATTGTTTGGATACACACATTCAATTTGTGTGTCATTATGAAACTTCATGGTCAGTTACATGTATTCAATCACAGCAAGCTGCTTTTACTCTTCCAGGGTCCCCAACCTCATTTTACCTTCCATTGACATGAGGCAAGTGAGCCGTGAAGGACTGATGCGTACCAGTTTGAAAACATCCTGGTTTAGTCCTCTTTGCTTGTAGTCAAGTGGGTTTGGCTCCAGCCCTCCTGGATCCTAACTTTGATTTGTTGAAGTCCCACAAGAGGAATAAGTCAGACTCCCAACACCTCTAATTGGATTTGTAAGCTGTTGTGTAAACTTTTTAAAAACAATTTTTTAACCCCCCCGAGTGAACCGAGTGGGCCGGCCGACTGTCAGCGAACAGTTGGCCACAAGATCCGTGGAGTGGGAATAGGATCAAGTGCATGTCAGACCCCCATCTGCTCCTTGAGTCACAGCAGCTTTGCTTCTGACATCTCCAGTGGTCCTTCACACTCTCACACAGAGAGCCATTCTATCTGAAGGAATGCGATCTTTCCAGCAGGTGCTGTTCGTGCTATGCGCTCATACACCTTGCCGGGTTTCCCTGTGAACTGTGCCTGTGTGTTTGTGTGTGTGTGTGTGTGTGTTTTTTTTTTTAATGAATACATCCTGGTGTTAATTAGAGGCAGCTGTGGCTCAGGTGACAGAGCAAGTTGTCCTCCAGTCTCGTGATCACCGGTTCGATCCTCAGCTCCACCCATCCCAGCTGAAGTGTGCTTGAGCAAATCACTTTCCTGGAAGTTTCTCCCAGTGATGTCTGAAGGGGTGATTTTGACTGTGTGAAGAGAGAAAATGTGAAATAGAAATGATGTCCATTTCTTATTAAAGTGAGAGGCAGGCAGGGACTGGGGTCAACCACCTCTTCTTTTTATTGTAATCACCCCACTCAGATAATTGGTTCTATTAATGCCTTTTGATATGGTAATGGCTGACATGCTAATCTGCATGACGGCTCCATTTACTATTGAGTGTTCATGTGTCTGTGAGTGTGGATGCAGCAGAGGAGAAAAGTGAGATTTGATTTGGATGATGAGCATCAGCCTCTTATATATATTAATGAGCAGCGTGGACCGGCTTCTTACCACCGATAAGATGTGAATTATTTATCTGAAACATCCTTGACTTGCTCTTGTTCAGCCAGAGGCCTCTTTGATTTTGGATTGCCAGTGTTTGACTAAATGAAGGCACAGTCTTCATCTGTATTGTGTTTCTGAAGTCTCACCACTGACACATGATGAAATATTGAGGCGTTTATCGATAGAGCTCCGGGTGACCACATCGCCCTCTGCATCAGGTACTCCGTACTGTAGATACATCTCCTGCATTATTAAACACCCTTGCTCTTTGGATTTTTGTATGCAGAGTACAGCATTTTGGAGTGATCAGCGAGGTTAGGAATGTGAGCAGTATTATAAATCCTCAGGTTAGAGACCTGATATTCTTTCTCACTTTTTCTTTTTGTAAGAAAGTGTGTTGTTCTTGGTACCAGTGGCGTGAGTTATGTGTTAAATTGCATGTTTATCTATAGAAATCTCTTGCTTCAGATTACTGACACCATCTGATCTGGATCTCTGCAGTAAGCATCTTAATTCACTCCAGGCACAAAAGTAGCTTAAAGTATGATGAGGTTGGTGTCAAATTACCAGCGCTTGACGCTGCACATTGGTGGGCTTAGTGATAATCAAACCCAAAAGCTGAAATGACCCATTCAAGGCAGAAAGCAGTATTAGTATATAGTATATTGTGTCAGTTATACAAAGCTGATAGAATCGGGTTCCAGAAGATGGAGGATTTTACAACACGAAATACGAGCAAAGATAAACTGAAATGACAGCTTGTGTCATACTTGTGTGATGCGTTGAAAGGCATTGTCCCGGTACCTTCTCTCTTCAAGGCGTTATTGTTCATAACTCGGTGACAACCACAGAATTTCTTGTGTTCACAGAAAGTCCACAGATGGTATTCAGAGCAGGAAGTAGCGGATCAGGTGTCGCTTCAATCCCCTGATCTGAGTCAACACAAACCTCTGAAACGAGTGATATGACAAATGTGGTCGACCACCGCTGGTGACGTGTCAAATCGAAGCATTGGAGAGCTGCGTCTTCTAAATCAGTGTACAAACCGAAGCGTTGAATTTTAGACTTCACATCATTCTTATTCTTGTTAGAACGTCCTTGTTTGTACGGATGACAGATAGCGATCAAATCCTACAAAGAGAAGTGTCTTTGTACCCGTGTCACATCATCAAATGTTTCTTGTTTTTCTTTTTCCCACTTCCTTCGCTCGACACCAAAGAATCGAGAAAGACATCACCTAACCGCTTGTGTGTGTATTCTGCCCTCAGATGACGAGGAGGCGCTTAACTCCATCATGAAGGACCTAGCAGCTTTGGGCCGCTGCTACACTCAACAAAACAGCCACAAGCCCAAGAACCGGACTTTGCTCTACAAACAGGTACGCATCAAGGCGATGCCAGGGTTTCCCCTCGGTTACATCTGTTTCTGTGGTATCCATGCAAAAGACAGGCCTACCAAGAGCTGCACGAGCATTGAAGAGTCATTTCTACACATACAAATTAAACAGTTTTATTTGTTTATACATCTGATTCATCATCTGTCCTCCTATCTGTCAAAAATGATATCATGAATTATCTTGATATTTTGAGATGCTGCATTTTTGATTTTTATGACTTCTAAATCAAAATTATAAAGAACACAACAGGATCTTCTGACGCAGCTTGTTCAGCTTCATTCTTACACAACTTTGATATAATTAAGATAAATTCTGTAAAAATCTTCAAGAATAAAACATAAAAGGCAAAAAATGTTGTGTTTTAAATCAAAAACGTAGTGATGTTTCTCTCTTTAATTAAATTATGAGTAAAACAAATGTGTGCATTGTTTTTTTAACTGATTGAGATTCACTCTTATCTTCTTTTTTTTTCTTTTAACAACTGTAACAACAGCAGTCCAGTCATTTTTCAGCCGTAACCCGATCAAAACGACAATTTATTTAAAAATGAAAGTGGATTAGTTTGTGGGAGAAGTTTTTCTGAAGCTGTCCTCTCATAAAAACACCCACCACTGCAATTGCCCGTGTATTATATGCATTCAGTCTGACCACAGCTGCGGCTCTCACCAAGGCAAACTATAAACTTTTACAGCCACGTCTCAAGCAAGAGAGAGCGTCTGATACTAAAAGATCACTTTAAATCCACGGCGCATCCGGCTGAAACAACAACAACAACAAAATCTTTAATAACCACACGCAGTAGTAACACAGCCATGCCTTTAACCTTCGCTGTCGTTGCGAGTTTACACTCAATACCTCAGCCCTGCTTCCTTTCTTGATCCTTTTATTTTTTATTTTTGTCGCTGGGCTGACAGTTTCCCGACAGCCAAAGTCAGGCGAAGGTTGCGATATACTTTTTGAGAGGATAAAGCAGAAAGCAGCTTATTCTGAGTCTTATTTTAAACATGTTACAGACACTAATGTGGCGCTGCGCTGTATTCACTGCTGCTCACAATCACAAAATCCACTTAGTAATTCAAGGGGGACACTGGGTGCTTCAATTCAGTTTCTTGCCCCGGTATTTTACCTGAATAAAAGCTGAACACTTAATAATATACTCTTAATATACTATATAGAGCTGATTGGGTAAAGTTTTTATTTAAATCTTGTTGTTGATGACAGGATTTTTATCATGTATACTCACACATATATACAGTATATACATACTCATTACCATAACTGCCAGACCTCAGATCTCAAATTGGTGCACCAGGAAAGCAATGACGTTATAACTTATTGGCAAACAATATTTTCCTTTGTTAAACTTTTCTCATTTGATATACTTAAAAAAAAAATACAATTATCATAAACCTTCAAATTGTTAGAAAGAAATAGTGCAGTCAGAAACACTCCTTGTCACAGAGATTTACATGGATGTTTGCTAAATGCAGTCAAATCTCAGGCTGCACAGTTTCTTGTAGCTTTCCACCCACTCTAAAGAAAACCGGGGGCGAACACTCCAGTTCTAACTTTCAATTTTGTGTTTTTTTTAACAATCTCAACAAAATGGTGCAGCCGATAGTATCCAAATTAAAAGCAACATTTGCTTTTATTGAAAATTTGCCTGAAGTTGTTTGAAAATGGAAATGCTACTAAAAAGCTGAGGAATTTGAACCCGTACCCAAGTCATGACAATGGCCCCCGCACCCAGGAGCTCCACAGTGCTGCTGACCAATCACAGTCAAGTCTTAAGAGTATGTCACACAACTCTGTATATTGTGGTATGTATTGAACAGTAGTTTGATAAACATCCAGATACTGAAAGTTGAACTAATCTTTGAAAAAGCTGCAGGTGTATTTTGCCATTGCAGTCAAAGAATGACAATATTTCCTGTTAATGTATTCACACAGTTGTCATAACTGGCAAGAAAATAAAAAATAATAATAATAGCCCAGCGTCTTTTTGTGTTTAATGTCCATCAAATTGGCAAATACCAGTAGTCTATAAACTCCATCGGACAGCTTCCTATTCCCCTTCATGGTCAAACTTCAGCTTCTTTAGGATTTAACTCCCCTCAATCACCTTGCGCTTCTCTTCAGAAGTGGTTTTCTTGGTGCGTTTGTTCCCTGCCTGCGGAATGATAATTGGCAAATCCTCTTAAAGCGCGCAATGTTTATGATGAGACATAAACAAACAGTGAGGAGCAGAGAGAGTTTCCGCTCGGCGCTTCGTTCCTCTGTGAGTTCGGGGTAAACCCCCGTCTTTTTACCCAATCTCCAGCGCTGATATGATGGCAGTGTTAGTTTATCACCATGACCTCATGCAGACTTGCAGGCTCCTCCAGATTCCTGCTCCCGTCGGTAATGACTATGAATAGAAAACATAGATTGTGTCAGGGCATCCTTGGAGGAAAGCTGAAAGATGATGTTGTCTTTTCACCCCAGAGTGAAATTCGGAAACAGCGATCTGACGCGTGTGTCATTATAATGCTTTTTGTCATTTAATTTCCTTGTCCAGCTTATTGTTTCATTCAACCGACACCCCAAATCCCACGAACGACCATGATTCATTTTAATTTTCTACTTCCATAACTCCCCTCTGTTGTTATTTTTCCCCTCGACAGGATTTAAGAGTCAAGCTGGAGCATGAGAGAGAAAAACGGTATGTTGGAACCTCCGTATTGTTTTTTCTGCTCCTCTGTCCAAGC
This sequence comes from Lipophrys pholis, assembly GCF_963383615.2. Classification (NCBI taxonomy): domain Eukaryota; kingdom Metazoa; phylum Chordata; class Actinopteri; order Blenniiformes; family Blenniidae; genus Lipophrys; species Lipophrys pholis. Next base: position 10,761,141 of record NC_137648.1, read on the forward strand.
CTGAGCCCTGTACCCTGGATCTTTTCTGTTATGCTTTGCCATGCCTGGGATTTTGTGTCTAGAGGAGGAAATCACAGTTACATGCCAGAGTAGCATAAAGCAAGGGAAAATTCCTACTTTGACATTTAGCTGAGAGGCCTTGTGTTTCGGATGGGCTGTTTGGGAAGGAAGGGGGGGGGGGGGGGGGGGGGTCGAGCGAGGGAATGATCAGAAAGACAGAGCGAGTGCCAAATGCTTCACTTCACTGTCCAGTCTTCCAGGCACACCCCAACTTAATACTCCATCTTCAGTGCCTTTTTTGTGCTCTGCCTCTCTCTTTCTATCGTTCACGTCTTTCGGCAGCCATCTGTTCTCCCTCACGCCACCATCTTCAGCGTTTCTTCTTCACACAAACTCTGTCTGCAGACAGTGTGCCAACAGGTTTTTTTTTTTTTTTTTTCCCTCCCCTCAGGTGCCACACACTGGGTTTACCACGTTCAAGCTTAAAATACGAGGCACCTGGTATACAAAACACATCTCCTGAAAGGAAGAGGCTTCATTTGGTGCTGACCTCTGGGGCTACAGCGATGTCGTTCCAATTGTGGATGCAGGCAGCTTTTAGCAGATGTATAAGTTTATTATTTGCTATGCTGGATTTTAATAACCTTGGGTTCCAGAGTAACTTTTGCTTTGTGACCTTTCTGCTGAATTGGAGCTGACAATCTGCTGCGACGTGTTCAGCTCTGCACGTCATCGACATGCCACACCGGTGCCTCAGACTAAATGAGGCGCAAATCAAGCGCTTGTTTTTACGTATTTATGTGTCGGGCGTCTAAGTTGTTGGAGAGCGTGGACGTGGTCCAGCATTTCACTTTCCTGGGACTCTGCTAACCATCCGCTAACATCGCTTCATTTTCTGCGTCTTTGTGGCTCTCGCTGTGAGATAGCAATCTAAAAAGAAGATGATCTCAGGCTTTCAGTGGTCATATGACTTTATCTTTCATCTGGGATAGGCCAAAATCACACATGTCTACCCAATTTCAAGCACTACATCGTGGGAGAAATCCATCCTCCGAGTCATACAAACCCTACTCGTTGGACAGACCACGGAGAGTCTGAACTCTTAACTGCTCCTCAGGAGGGAAATGACAAACATCACGTGTTCCGTTACAGTGGGGAAACGTTGCGAAGGAAACTGACCAGAACCTTCTAGAATAATTGCCTTGATTCATCAGGCTGTAGACTGTAGGAAACAGGCACTGGTTCAGCGATGCTGTGATTAGAAAGCCACAGGCTCACAGGAGTGGGAAAGAAAGCGGAAACGGCCTGCTCCTCCAGCAGAATACGCTTTCACACCGGGCTTCTCCAGTTTTTCACAGCCCTAATTGGCGACTGCTGAGGAAGAGACGAGTTTTTCATGTTCCTGTCTCTCTGTGTTTCTCCGTCTCACCGTCTCTTTCGCACAAGCTCTCCTCACTCCGCTCGGCTCTGTTGTACGAGACAGACAGCAGTTGACTTTGAAAAGCACCATTCATAGATTTGAAAGGAGACTGGTTTTATTCATTTTTGATCGACTTTGTCATTTCACACCCTCTCTTTCTTCTCATTCTTTTATTGACATGTTGTTCGCGCGCGTAGATTAGTGACTTTTTTGATAGTTTTCTCTCAAAATCAGAGCTTATTGCGGTTATATCATTTACAGGCAACATCATTATTGCATCATAATCTGAATATGTATTAATATATTCTTTATATTAAGACTGAAATCGTGTGATGACCGGTTATGAAAATCTTCCCTTTAAGTGAGATATCCACAAACTGCCCTTCTCTACTGAGCTTTTCAGCTCTTCTCTGTTTTTTAACCTTCACACAGCTTATGAAAGAATTCCATGGTTGTTACCCAAACCCTGTTGAACGTAGTGTGATTCAATGCATGGCTTTTCAAAACAGCTGACTCACACAGTTAGGGATGAGGTTGTGAATATAATGAAGCATTTAAGGTGCCGAACGTTTCCTCCAGAGCTGAAACAAGAACAAATTCAAGATTTGCATAACTGTTAATTGAGGCCAGTGCTGTTTTGTGCCTGATTATTGTGTAAATGAGCGAGTATGAGCTGTACTCCATATTCTTGGAAAGGGTGATATTTTAGTGTTGTTTTGAGAGAAAAGTCCAATCAAAGCATTTATTCTCCAAACTGTTTGTGCCAGTCCTGTTTATGAAGCTAAAACACCATAACAATAGCTGTAATGTGATTTAAAAACAAAAAATCTAATAAAAAGCAGTTGAACCTCGGCTCTCTTCAGAATTATAGACATGCAGAGCAACAAAGATGTTCCACAACACTGTGCGAGCCTGGTGACCCTGCACATGTAGGCATTTATGAATTATAGTAAAAACACTTCCTTTTATTCTTGAGAGTAAAGTAGTGATATCTTTCTGCCAAGACCACGCAGTGTTGTGATTATGATTCGGAGTTCTGGAGCCAGTGTCAAATACACGATATATCAGAACGTGATGTTTTAGGAGTCCCTGAGTCATTCTAATAGTGTTGTCTGTCCGCAGTGGAATCAAACTGGATGGTTTCTCTTTTCATTGGCAAGCGCTGGCGGTTTGGGGCAGGAAATCGGAGCTGTTGAGTGTCTGTCTCTTCCCGTGGCTCTGCCTCAGGGTCTTCTGCCAGGGAGTGAAGGAACACAGCCAGATCTTTCTTCTATGGCCACGAGCATATAAGGCCTAGAGAGAATGTGCTGCAACGCGTGAGAACATTCTTTAACTCTGCAAACCATCGTGTTATTTCTGTGACTTGGTGTGTCGACCTGGTCCTGCAGAAGAAGGCAAGTCGTATCTCTTGGAGCAGCGTCCTCGCACTGTCCCGGTGCCCCTCCTCCACATCACTGCAGCCCTTTATCACACACATCATCGCTGAATATAAACAGAGGCGGAGAGCGTTTAGCTGCGCTGCTGCTCGCCTCTGATCTGCAGGCCTCTCTCTTCCCAGAATCCTCTCCTCAAATGAGGGAACCAATGAGCAGTCATTAAGATAGGCAGAGCTTTGGCTCCTGATGAGGAAGTGATGGGATGAAAACAAGCCCTTTTATCAGGATACTATAAAGAGATAATGGCCTGTAGATTCTTCAAAAGTAAAGAGATAAATCGAGAAGGGAAGAGAAGAAAAGCCAAAGAGAATCTCTTTTTCTTTTATCCTTTATTTTCTCAGGCCGTCTCCTCTTATTTTCCCTCTCACAGTCTCTAAATATCTCCATGTCTCTGTATCTTTCACTCTGTCACTCTTTAAAAGAAGAGGGAAAGACACACATCCTGCTGCTTTCGCTGCCGGTCCAGATTTTTTCCCCCTTTCCTCTCAGGAAGTTTCCCATCTGCCTTTGTGCTGGCTTAGTGGAGAGGCCCAGTGGTGTTGAAACAGTGGCTGATGCACACACTGATTGGGACGCATACTCATGCACGTGGAGTTTTTGCAAACACACATGCATCCATATATATATATATATATATATATATGTACGCTCGCTGATAAGCTGGGACACAGACAGACACACAGAGTGTGCACACTCAGTTGTACACGTAGGCATACAGTAGATAAGAACACACATACGCTGCATTTACATCAGAGGGGTTTCACTGTGCGTCTTCTGTTTTCTCTGCATTGATTAATGTCCTGTGGTTGCTGTGCTCACTCGTCTCCTTGACCTCGCCTGACCCGTCTGTTTTCCCCTCCCATTGCCATGGAGACGGTGTTGAAAAATGCTTGGAAAAATAAAAACTCATTGTTTTGACCAATCCAAACACGTTTTAAATATCCATAATCTAACTGAAATTCTCCATCGTATTGAATATTGATGACCTACATTGTCTTTACTCGTCTGCTTGCTGAGTTCAAACAGCTAGTATGGAAAGCAGTAAATGTTGCTCCGAGTAACAAAAAACTGTGTTTTTTTCCCTTTTTTCCCCCAGAATCATTCCATTTCAGAGGCCACTGAAGATCAAAGAGCTGCTGCAGAAAGTGACTGAGGCCTTTGGCCAGCAGATGGACATGTTCTTTATGGAGAAAGAGGTCAGACAATGGCTGGTGACAATGGTACTCACTCGTAATTGGGTGTAAAGCTGTATTTGTTTTTCTTAGTTTTCTGATCCGAACAAATGGTCTTAAATGTATTGTTATGAGAAGTCCCTGTGCTAAATCCTCTCAGCAATGACAGGATAGAAATATCAGGGTAAGACTCATAAGGTTAAGAAAAATATTAAATGATAGGATGATTGAAACACTTAACATTTTGTGAAGGTATATAAGTTAAGGTTATTCTTATACCTACTATTTAGGCAATATGAAATTGTATTATAGTGAAATGTCATTTAAAGTGCAGTTCATGTGGTATGTTTTATTAATGATGTCCACTATTTTATTCTTGTTTATGTGTTCCTTAAATATGATCGGCAAGTCATGATCAGCTATGTTCAGAGGGTGATAAAGTATTGAGTCTGAATCCTCTGAAGTAGTTCATCTTGACAAAATGTTTCCTTCAGCTTTCAAGAGAACTGTGGTTTTATTGATACTATTTATTCTCAATAGCTCTAGATAGAGTTTTTCTTGCCTACAAATAGACAGAGCTATGTGGACAGAGCAGGTTTAAAAGCAGCTGAGATTCTTGGACAATGAGAAGACTTAGTGAACCAATGATGGAGCTACTTTCAGCTGCTGCTGCTAGAATGAAAGGCATGGATTATAAAAGGGTTGCATTTAAAGTTTCAAGCATTCACACACAATTAAGCCAGATTTCCACCTTTATTTGGTAAATAAATAAAAATTAAACTGACAGTGACCTGTGATGTAATCTACACCCCTAATTTTAACCCCTTTACCCTTTCCATGCATGTGCTGGGGCATTTACATGCCGTCCTCAGTGGAACAATAAGCAATAAAAGGTCACGAGCTGCATGTTTTCTTGTCCTTTCAGCTGCTGCTGCCTCTGAAGACCCAGGAGGACCTGGATCAGGCCGTGCTGACACTGGGCTGCAGTGCCGGGACCAACGGGCTGCTCAGGATATTGCTGAAGACGCCCAAAAATAACCATGTGAGTCTTGCACATTGTGCAGCATTCTGTCGCACAGACTATTGAGTAAACGGTTGCCATAGCAACCATGATAAGAGTCTGTGACTTTCAGGAAGATAGTTTGGTTTGAGCAGTGTGAAGTCATCCTTATCCAAATAGGAAAGCACATTTGAATTAGGTCAGCTGCGTTGGAGCTACTGTTTGCTGAAGTCAGTGAGGAAACAAACTTCCTCCACTGGTGTGATGATGCAACTTACCGATGAAGTAATGCTGTCCTCGCTTCCTCTCGCAATCTTGTGTTTGCCTTGCAGTACCTCCAGGTGAACAGCAGGGACAAGCAAAGCGAGATGCGGTCATCGCGGTCACTGGGAGATTTGAAAGGCTCTTTGCTGAAAGGCTCGGAGAGAGTGCGCAAACACTCTACAGGTGAGGCAGAAACGTATAATACAGTTTTATCAAAGAGTGGCAAGATGTAATCACCATGAGTATTTGAATTGGAGAGGGAAATTCACAAGGATTTAAAAAAAAAATGCTGCTGATGCTGAGATTTCTTGATCACCTTCTAAAACCACCAGGGAGAACTTGTCAGTGTCACTTGACGATGCAGACTGCTATAGTTGCAGGAATGTTAATGGAACGATGAAGGACACACTTCGTCAGAATGGGAAATGTGAATTGGCATTGAAAGCGGTCAGAAACATGTCATGTGAAAGCAAGGACAAGTTCCGTTTCTCATACCAAGCAATCCTCTGTCTTTGTTTAGCAAATAATGAAAGGAAAAGGAATAGTTTGACATTTTGGTAAATACAAAGCACACATTATATATAAGGAATCAAGTCTGGGGGTTCATGGCCCTTCAAAGTTGAAACTGGGGTTGCCAAATCTCCCCAGAAGAAAACACCTGGTGAGTGTCCAGTAACAACATGGCGTCTTTACTGTGGTTTAGTTCCCTTTTTTAATTACATGAATATAGGTTTTCCACCCCCATTCATTCTCTTTTTATCATGATTCCCTCCTTAAAATACAGAAATGATAGAAAGAATCTATGCACACCACCCCTACATCTTACATCCTTTTTCCCTTGACTTATTTGTTAACGCAGTAAAAAGTGTTCCTCTGCTCTGTTAAACAGCTACTCACTATATGAAGTCAGTATGTATGGCCTGCAGTTACCATACCTGTTACATTTACAGCTCATTTTACGATTCGCAATTATGACATTATGTTAAGTTTTTATTAAAAAGTCTTAATTAGATGCATATTCCTTTAAGAATAGTTTCTCCACTTATTACTATTGCAGTCGTGACGTTATTTAGAAGAAAAATGAAAAGAGAAAAAAAAAACATGCTGAGAGGAGGCCAATCATTTTATCTCCCATTTCACACACATGTTGACATTTGTTGACCCAAAGTTTGCCCCAGTCACTGTAAAGATATAAAAGTAACTTTCTTTTTCTCATTTTATCCCTGGAAAAAACAAATAGACATATATCCTGTGTCAAACTAAACCAGCCTTCTTGTCATTTCTCTCACATACAAACACACACATGGCCCAGGTTATAGTTTTGTTTGGTAACTCGGTATGAAGTGTTATTCTGCTCGGTGAAATGGTGCACCTCACAAGCTGTCTGAGACCCTTTTACCTCCCTTGTATCAGGCCTGTCCAGAAAGGTCAATGTTTGAGTCGTATCTCAACCCGGCGCGCAGGCAGATACAACCCGGAGCGCTCTCCGGTGTCACATTAGCATTTTGGCATCGCGGCTGCAAAAACGCTTCATGCCTGCTGTTAGCGCCAATCGTTCACACGGAGCCCCAATACTGCGAGTGCTGTCAGCATCCCGAGTCATATAAATTGTATAGGATTACCGGCTCTCGCTGCGAGGAGTGTGAGAGGAGTGGAAGAGGCTGAGGGAGCAGTGGCAGATGAGAGGTGACAAGGGAGCGGTCACACTGTGTGGTTAAGTGAAGATGCGTTATGGGACTGGATACCTCTGTGATGTGGAACAGCAGAGGCAGAAGGAGAGGTGGATCCACAGAAAGAGGCAGAAAGAGACTAAACACACTGTGATTTTTATCTTTCAGAGAGATTTTAGTCCATTTTATTGCACATCCCGATACACCTTGGTACCATTAAGCCTCCGTTTTACTTTTTCCCCGTCGGCTCATCCAGGCGTAGTTTCAGCAGGTCTTTATACTGTGACAAGGACGAGTGCTCTGTCTCTGCTGCAGCGCGGCCAGAGAGGCATTTGTCATTGTAATTGAGGTTATAGGTGACAGGAGTGTGGTTTAGTAAATCATTTCTCGTAGTCCTGGCACTATTGAACTCGTACCCACGAATAACACTGCGATGCTGTTTTCTCCCCTCTGCCCCTCATATTCATCTCTCCCTCCATTCCTTCTCGCTGTCACCACTCCTGACTGCCCGCCGTTCAATCCCTTCTTTCACTTTGCTGCTTCTCCTGCTTTTCCCCACTTTTGCTCCTCTAATCTGGCACTTTCAGGTTCCCTGCACACTGGCCGGACGTCTCCGCCTCCGGGAAGCGTCCCCGAGGAGCAGCAGCAGATCGCCCGGCAGGGCTCGTACACCAGCATCCACAGTGAAGGGGAGTTCATCCCAGAAACCCCAGACCAGAACGTAAGAGCCTGCAAATCTGATGTATGCTGTGCATTAGCATAGGTGAACAAGTTTATTGTTGAAGCAGGTTCTGGAGAAGCACGTATTGTCAGTGTAATCAGTGCTCCTACTATATTTACTGAACAGCAATTTAAAGATGCAACCTTCTACTTTGTCTATTTCAGGAAACATTTTGTCAATCAACATGAGCAGGATGGTACATTTTGTGTATGAAGGTGTTTATATTGGAGCGCTCTGAGTAGAGTTGGCCTACATTACAAGATTAGTTTTCAAAAGTGCTTAATTTGTCCTAATCTTTTAACAAAGACAGAAAACAGTTGTAGGGATTAAAATGCCTGTTGGCTGAATAAGCATCTTGAGTTCAAATTTTTTGGGGCAAGATTATGTCAGTATCATAGTGTCTCGACTGTAACGGCTACAAATACATCCCAGAACTGTTAGTATAGACATCATCAACTTAGAATTTGGCTCTGTCGAGCTCTTTAACTTAACATGGATCTGAGGTGTTTAGTCTTTTGATAAAAAATTCACAGGTGAAACAACAAAAGTGCTTGATGACTATAAAATAGAAGCATATATCTTTTCTATCTGTCATCTAAAAAGGAAAACTTTTATGTGGTAATACTGTGAAAATATCTTAGAGTATGTAGTAATATTTATTTATGGAGTCTATAGGTCTTTTGCTAGAACAAATGAAACATTTTCTTTTTATCCAAGATGATTTGTGAAAAATCCTTCACTATATATTTGTCTTATTTGGTGATTATGGCTTATATTAAATGTGACCGTAAAAGATACTTCAACTAGAACCTTGAGAGGAATTCTAGGTAAAATTGTTTTTGCAGTGTTTGCTAGAATACATATTGTATATTGGTTATCAGGAGTATTATTGTAGATTATCATATACTGTAACTTTTTTATTGAAAACAGTTGCATTTAACATTTATGCTGAAGCAAATTGTCGAACGTACACTGAACTCATTCTCCTGAAATTCTAATGTACCCTGTTCTGTCCACACTGCTTGATGTTCTCCCCCACATGATTGCATGCTCCGTGACCCTCCATCGCTCTGTGTTATTATATCCGTCAGATGCTGGATCCCTTTGGGAGTGCAGACAACTCACTGTCAAGCAGCTGTCAATCAATAGATCAAGCTCTGGACAGGTGAGTTTTATGTGGCCTGCAGTGTCTGCTGCTATATAGTTGGAGGTGTCCGTGTTGTTTGTTGTCAGTGTCGGCTGATTTGTTTGCAGATGAATTCCCCCGCTGGGAACTAATAAAGCTGTCTTAAGTAAGTCATCGCCCAGCGTGTGATTTATGACCCCTGTCCGCGTGGAGTCATATTTATTATGCACACGGACGTGTTGCACGCTGATATTAGAGATGCGAGAGTGACTTTGCATCTTGCAGTACTTTTGCCCGTTACAGATGTGCGCGAGTCAGTGTGTGTGTGTGTGTGTGTGTGTGTGTGTATGTGTCTTGCACAAGCAACAAGAACCTCTGTGAAGTTTGAAAACGGCGTTAAAGGCCAGCGTAGCTCGCTGACCTCTTCCTGTGCTGCCTGTGTGGAAAAGGAATCAGGTCATTTTGCTGTTGCTATGGCGACAACACTCTTATCTGGACGCCTGGATTCCTCCGTTATCACGAGAGAGACAGAAACAGAGAGTGAGTGGGAGATGTGAAAGAGTGAACATGCTGGATGGGGGGAAAAACACGAAGCCAGGAACCATGTGGAGTGGTGAGAGAGCGAGAGTGGAAAAGGCTGAGGAGTGAAAAGAATGAAAATGAATCAAAGGGAAAATACAAAATGAGCAAGAGTATGGTTGAGAGAGAGAGAGAGAGAGAGAGAGAGCGAGAGAGGACGGAAACGGTGCTACCTGCACGAGGCTTATCTGGGCTCCAGGCTGTAGAACAATGGCAGGAAACGAGTGCATGGAACTTTTCCCTGCAAACGGGCATGCGTGCCCCTTATCCAGGGTCTCGTGGCCTCGCGCCGCCCTGCGGTCAACAGAGACGTCACTCTCTGCTGGGGCGTTGGAACGGGGCAGGCCGTAAAGGGAGGTTGGGGGTTGGATTGCATGTACACACGTTTAATGAAGTGCAGAAAGTTGCAACAACAAGTCGAGTGAAGCAGCACCGTCACTTTGTCGTTGAAATTGCCGCTCCTTCTTTTTCGTCCGGTACACTGTCGATTTACTTTTTCACAATCTTAAGTGAAAGAATGGCCGTTCCAATACAAAACTGGAGTCCACGGTGAAGTTTCAGGCCAGCAGCTGCAGCCAGGCGGTTTGAAGATAAGACAAATTACTCACTGTAAAAGCAAATCACTTCTTCAACGATTCCTCCTCTTCTCTTGTCATTTCAGCCCTCCTTTCTCACAGAATAACCGTGACAATAATTACCTGAACCTCAACTATGAATACAAAGGTAAGAGACGCTAAATCGGCCAGTTCTAAAAAATCCTTCTTGGCATGTTGAGTTAATTCTCAGCTCAGACTCTATAAAAAGATAAAGCGAGGTACAAAAAGCTTTTGTCTGTTTTAACTTTTTTTTCTTTTCCTCTGGTAATTATAGCCACACATTCTGGTTTACAGGAAAGGAATTAAGGCTCTGATTTACAGTCAATCCTCACTTAAAACTGTTTTCAAAGTATGGAAAAATGAGCCCATTTACAGAGCTTGAATCTCATTGTGCTACTGAGTTGACGCAGTTAGTCATTGTTTTAACCCACAATCATCTTGTTTCATCAAGACTCCTTCTCAAAGTTTAGAAGGAAAAGAAATGATGCTGGGAAAAAGCATTGCCTTAACCCCCAAATTTTTCGCACTGCTCTGTCGCCTTGAAGCTCTCTAGTGACCCCCGGGGGACGCCCACCTCATATTTAAAAAAAAACCCCACTGATCTGAAATCTTTTTGATGGTTTAATGTTGGAGTGAGCAATGAGCAGTAATGAAGACTTTTAATATCTCAATTGTATTTCTTTGTGTCTCAGGAGGTGGTGAAGGATGTACGATAGCATCATAATTCTTCTTTGTGTTTTCATTCACACACTCTGGTCTTTCACCTCCTTATCTCTCTTTTCCTATCTCCCGTCATAATCTTCCTTTTTCTCGAACTCCTGTGCTGCCCTGTCTTTTCATGATAACTTTGATCCTCTGTGCTCTTCCCTCTTGATGCCCTCTTACTCATCTGTTCTTTGTCCCTTGAGTCACTGCCTCTTGTCCCTGTTCTTTTTTCTTTTTTTTTTATAGATTTAATAGAGCAAGGTGACAGATAACACCATGCTAACCCTCACTCGTGAACAGGATCTTTCTCAATCTGGTCCTTTTGTTTTTCTCTTGCACCACCGCTGTGCTGTAAATTAAAAAGGGAGTAATGTATACGCAGGCTCTGGACCTCTTGTAGCTGCAACAGCACTCAAACGCTCACTTGGGCCTGCTCGCACGTGCACACGCACACGTATACACACACACACACACACACACACACACACACACACACACACACACACACACACGTACGCTCCACTCCCAGATGTAAAGCCGTGTGGCCCTTCCTGCTGAGGGCTACAGTATTTGTTTACCATTCCCCGTGAGTAGGTTTTTCCTCTCCATCCCGCGCTGCCAAACACAAAAAATAACTCCCGTCTCCATGGGATACAGCCACAAAAACAGCATGAGGGGAGGCAGTCATCTGACAGAACAGCTGCTTTTAATTGCAAGCCACTCCGGTCCTCTCCGTTTAGTGTGTGTGTGTGTGTGTGTGTGTGTGTGTGTGTGTGTGTGTGTGTGTGTGTGTGTGTGTGTGTGTGTGTGTGTGTGTGTGTGTGTGTGTGTGTGTGTGTGTGTGTGTGTGTGTGTGTGTGTGTGTGTGTGTGAGATAATCGTCAGCACTCACATGCGTCAGCGGCGCTCCCCACCTGCCTTCAGTTACTGCTCCACTGTGATCTGAGCTCGCCACCATCTTCTATAGAGATTCACACAAATTAGGACGGCGGGACCGTGGAGCCAATCCGAGCTGACTTTGGGTGAAAGGCAGGACAGAGCCTCCGGAGATTACCAGGCCATCACGGGGCAAAAACAAACAATTTGAGGTCACCAATTGACCTGACACACATGTCTTGTGTTAAAACTGTGGCACCTGCAAATACATGAATGCACCGGGGGAACATGCAATCTCTGCACACTCAGGCTCGTAAACCTGACCCTGAACAGAGTTGCAACCATTACAGCACCGTGCAGCTTTGAGCTTGCACACGCAAGCTGTTCTCGTTTTTTCTCTTGGCAACGCGACATTTTAGTTTTTACTCCACTCTTTAAGATAAACAGCACCAATGGCTGTCAGATGTGAGCAACTTAATTGTGAACCTCTCCTTGCCTCAACATGTTCGTGTACAACAGTGTCATCCAGACTGTTTCCAATTCAACCTGGTTCAAAAAACAACTGCACACCTGTATTGAGAAGTACTGTATAAATGACAGGAGAATCAAACTGTGATACAAATGGTGTTTTAGGCTTAACTGATTTCCTGACTGACAGCTCTGCTTCATTGCTCAATTTTCAGGTCGCCATGGGAAAGGAGGGACTTTCCCACGCCAGTTCCAGTTGCCCAATCGCAGCAAGGATTACGGAGACCGTAAGAAACCAGTTTTACTAGAGTTTTAACTCTATGAGGTTAAATGTGTTGTGTGTGTGTAGATGTGTTACTATGTCTACAGTACAACACACACACACACACTAGACATTGCCATCTGGGCAGACGTTTTCACTTGAGATGGATCATTCTTTTACCCTCTCCTCACATTTCGATCATTTTTTCCACTCCCAGTAAAATATTTTGAAATATTTGTCGTCCGCTTTGGCATTTCTTTGCGAGCCCTGTGCAGATTTGGTACATAAAGTGCTGGCTTGCTGTTCCAGGCAGCTGCTAGTAATTGCTTACTCAGAGGCTAACCTTGGCTAGCAGTGATTTACGTTTCCCTGCGGTGAACCCAAACTTGTATAAAAACACGGCACCCTGTTTCCTGTCTGAAGGGAAGTGGGAAGGAGTGACAGGAGGCGCTGGAGTAGAGCGCCGGCCTTGGGCTCAGCTCATGCACAGAACCTGTGGAGTTATAGTTTTGGTCAGATATGAACTATATATGCAAAAGATGGCCGATGTGTGTGTGTGTGCATTCTGAACATGCCTGTCTTTAATAAACACGGACGTGTGTGTTCAGGTCGTCGAACACTACCCCGGAGCTTCATGCCGCAGGAGAACCTCTTTCAGCTGGTTCCCTCCAGTCGCTCACGCAGCTACAAAGGAGACAGCACGATGCAGTACAGCGATCTGCGTTCACTGGGCCGCACGCCTGACAAAAGCTGCCAGCGTGGTACCTCCAAGTGTAAGTAGTTCACTTCAAATTTCGAACCTTGATGAGGATGAGAGAACTTGGTAACACCAGAACAAAAAATAAAAAATACAATTCTGAAACCTTTTCAGAGAGATTTCGTATTTATCTGGCTTCTGTGAATGATTTAGTTATAATATATCTTAATTGTACTATATCATAAACTATTCTTGCCAAGCCTCAATAGGATTTTTGTAAAAAAATTTGTAGAAAAACATCACAATGAATTATTAATTATTCATTTGCAAAGTTCCTCAGGTTTGACAAGCAGAAAATATTTTGTTACGCTTCTGACAATTAAAAACCTGATTGTGAATTTAATTGCAATTAATTGTTTATTATTCAAAAGATGTCTAAATGCTTTAAACTTGCACCATGGATGTACAAAGTAATGGTACATTACAGTATAAAATACATTAGTGTGGTATTTTTCTCTGAATGAATTGTTAAAGCATACGGACGTCAAACACTGTGGAGGTCTGAGGATTTTTACATGGGCGAAGCCATAATGAAGAAAGACAAAGCAACCATAATCTGCTTTACATAAACCCTCTCCGACTGTCAAACATGTTTTAAATCTCAGTGGTAAGCAGTGAGAGTGAGTCGCAGTAGTGTTCAGTAATTCTGTGTGTCGCGGCGGGCAGAATTCCCCTCTCATCTCTCCGACCGGGCCATGTTACCCACCGATCCCACCAATCACATCTCTCCTCATTCACGCTGCTCGGACCGTTTGCCCAGAAACTGTCTTTGTTAAAATACCAGAGCTCGGCTCAGCTGCCTGTGGTCGGCATGTCGGTCTCTGGTGTCCTTTGCTCACCCACACACGACCAAACATTCGCGCTCAGCCACAAAAGAAATCCGCTGATTCCCAAACAAATCTCAGACTCTGCGTCCAGAAGATGAGGGGCGTCGGGATTATCTTTCATGGTTTCGACAACTTTGTGTCTGCTGATTGTAGTTTGGCACGTTACTCACCAAACTGCGGAGGACGTCGACGTCTAGTTGTGGTGACGTCGCTGTGTGAATTAATGATGGATTTTGCGGTCGAGTTCGACACATGCCTCAGCTTTTGTGTGGACTTGTGGGAGTATATCACGGCAGAGCTGTCTGTCTCCAGGGGCTTAGTAACAAAATTAATTACTTGGGGGGGGGGTTTTCATCATCTGGTGTTTTGTTTCTGCAGCACCGCGGGCGCCAGTCAACTGGCGACAAGGGAAGCTCTTGGGGCGAGGGGCATTCGGGGAGGTCTACCTCTGCTATGATGCTGACACGGGCCGCGAGCTGGCTGCCAAGCAGGTGCCCTTTGATCCCGACTGTCAAGACACCAGCAAGGTGAGGAAAAGCACAGGGCCAAACTCTCACATCTGTTTGGAATAAGTCACTGCCTGAATGTGTTTTATTGCTTAAGCCTCTCTGCATTAAGGAATGAAAATAAAGACGTTTTCATTTCCGTGTCCTCCAGGAGGTGAATGCTCTGGAGTGCGAGATTCAGCTGCTGAAAAATCTTCGTCACGAGAGGATTGTCCAGTACTACGGGTGTCTTCGGGACCTCGATCAGAGAAAGCTCACTATTTTTGTTGAGTTCATGCCTGGGGTGTGTATTTTGCAAGAACGTCTCATTTCTGTATATTTAACCTTTTCCAAGCCACTTTCTGTAATGACTCTGACTCTAGGACAACAGGGTTTACTGACTGATTTACTTCGTAGTATTAAATAATGTCTGTAACTGCGTTTCAACGTCTGTGTGCCGTTCGCCAACGGCTCCAAGACTTAACATCAAATCAAACCCACGCCGGCCACATCTGGTAGAAAACAATTCTGAAATGTCACAGGCTGTCAACAAACTCGTCCATGGTGGTTGATGTCAGCAGAACAGCTCATTTTATGAGCTCATTTTCTCACTAAATGAGCGCCTTAATGAGCGACTGTCGCCTGTGGACCCTGTCCTCCAGCCTGTTTTTAATATTTCCTGAGCTATTTTTTTATTTCTCAGTGCCGCTGAGTGTCTTAGTCACACATTGTCTGGAAATTGGAAATGTTTATGTTTTGAGTGGAGCTGGCGGAGGTAGGAGGGACAGTGACACGGCCAAGTTTTTGTGTGGCTGCGCGGTTATGGCCGCGCTGCTGTGGCTGGCTGATAACACTGGCCCGGCGTGGGGGTGGAGGTGGGGGTGGGGGTGGCGGTGGGGGCTACTGAGGTGTCTTGTTGACAACTGAAAGTGAAGTGAGAGGGGTTCTCGCTTCGTCGTGTAGGTCCAAAAGTGCACCACAGGTGTTGCTGGGTCCGGTTTTATTTCCTAAGAAGGAACTGAAAACAGGAAATGAAAGGAAATGCTGCAAATTGTAACCACTTGGACTCAACATCGGGCAATTTTAGTTTTTTGCACTTACAAATGGGCTTGGAGGCTGTTTTTGTAATAACATAATTTCTCCACTTGAGGCGGAATTTCTTTGAAACATGTCCGTTAACCCTGTTGGTAACTTAAGTTTTGTAATAATAATTCAGCTTCAGTGGTAGTTATTGCCACTCTCTCTTACGGGCTTTTGCTTCTCTCTTGTGTGTGTTTCTTCTCTCTAGGGTTCAATAAAAGACCAACTCAAAGCCTACGGTGCCCTGACAGAGAAGGTGACAAAGAGATATACCAGGCAGATCCTCCAAGGAGTCTCCTACCTGCACAGCAACATGATTGTACACAGAGACATCAAAGGTAACTACAACTGCAAATGAGGAAAGGTCAGGGCAGGATATAAATTGGGGTTTGGAACTGATGAACACCCACGCTGCTCAACAACGCTTCCTTGTGGTTCCTACTGCTGCGACTGTTGTGCAGAAAAGTACCGACTCATTCATTACATTCTGGTTGACATTTCCTCACAGGATTATTCATCGTCTACGGAACGAGTCTGGAAAAAATGTGCTATTTCCAACTTCCCTTTGAGATATATTAGGCTTCATGCTGGTGAAATTGGGCAGTCTAAAAATGCTGAACGGAAAGGTTGTAGATCGGCTGCCCGCTGCTTTGGGAGTCGCCGCTTCGTCAAAACGCCGCAAAAAGAAAGGGGGAAATATATTGTCTGGTTTTGGGGAAAAAAAGCTAGTAAGTATCACAGGATGCAGGCGGGCTCCGTGAAAGTGTAGGTGGGTGGGATTTTCCACTTAGTAATACTTTTTAATGTGTAATGTATACTTTGTGCCTACAGGAGCTCTTCTTTATGTCAGCATCTGTGTTTTTTTGAACAGTTTGGCTTCACATTGTGACACGAGATGACTTGGAAATTTCTCTCAATGTACTGATGAAAAAAAAAAAGACCCCATTAAAAGCAGGATTCACGATAGAGCCTCTCAGAAGCAGTTCAAAGAAGCAAGCATTAAGGAGTAAAGGCTCCAGTTTTAGTTCCTCAGCGTGGAGCTCTCAGTGGAGCTGTGCAATCCCTCAGTGGGTGTGGAGGGTGAGAGACGAGTGGCGCACATTAGTCACTGATCAAGCAAGTGGCCTGCCTGAAGGAAGCGGGATAGACACAATTACATGTCGGAAAATCGTGAAGAAAGGAGGAGAGAAGGGTGTTGATGTCCGATCTGTCTCGTCTTGAGCCAACATTTAGGATTTTGATTTTATAATTGGTGTAAACTGTCAAAGCTTTTTCCCCCAATGTGAGAGAAAAATCACTTTCTCTGGTGTTTGAGACAAGAGGATGAGTTGTGTGACGTTTTCTGGAAGATATACTTTGGCTGTATTTCCGTGAAACCACACTTGTTAAGACACAGGAAAAGGGTAACATTTCTCGTGTTCAGCAGGGTGAAATGAGTTTTTAACCACTTCCAAGCTGTCAGGGAACCCCTGAACGATCCTGACAAGTCTCGGGAGACTGTTGAATAACTCTGAGCTTTCTTTGTTTCCTTCCACCAGGTGCTAACATCCTCAGGGACTCCTCAGGGAACGTCAAGCTGGGAGACTTCGGAGCCAGCAAACGTATCCAGACCATCTGCATGTCGGGTACAGGAATCAAGTCTGTCACTGGCACCCCCTACTGGATGAGCCCTGAAGTCATCAACGGGGAGGGGTATGGCAGGAAGGCTGACGTCTGGTAAGGATATAAACAAATGGGCTAGAATGAGGTCTGAGAGGGCCATTAGAAAAACAGATCAAAAATATTATTGGACCAGTGGTGATGGTATAGATTATGTGTGAAGATTGGAATATGGTTGCAAAATACATATATTGACTTGAAAACAGATACAGGATGTGACAAATAGAGTGAAGATGAACGGGGAAGTTTAGGAGGACCTGACGCAATGACAATGAATTCATTTATGACGCTCATATTGCTCAATTTAAGGCAGCCGTAAACAGCGTCAGCCGAGTGTGGGATGTTGGCACAGTATGAGACTGCAAGCTATGGAACATCACGCCAGAAACAACATTAAATGTTTGTGATAAAGCACATGCACATTGGCCCCGATTCCCAAGCTTTCATTCGCCTTTCATGGTATCCAGTTTTCACATAACTTCCCTGTGTGTGTGCGTGTCTGTGTATTTATGGAAAAATAAACGTGAGGATGTCTCCTCTTTGCGCTCAGTGCCACTTTATCAGGTACACTTGTGCCATCTGATTTGTAATACATCAAGTCTGCAATAAACTCACTCCTGCTAAACTTTCAGTTTTTGCCCACATAGTCACAAAGGGGACACTTAAATTTTATGTCCATTGTTTATTACTTTGTTGTTGATATTGGGTTTTCTTCCACTGGGTTCTGTCATTGAAAAGTGTTGCTATTTTTCTACCTTTCTCCTGGTTGGTAATGGGTGTCCAAAATATTGACTACAATCCTGAACTCTGGGTTCAACGTGTAAATACATTAAGACCTCTTAAGATATCTGGTAAGGTTGGACTTTATTGAAGAATGCACAAGTGTGGCTAGTTAAATGGCCAGAAAGCATATGTCACCGCACGTTATACCTTTGTCCATGAAGTCATTGCTGCCGTTATGATACATGCAAAAATGATTGATAAAGAAGTTCAGTGTATAAACCCAGACATTTTGGCTCAGCACAATTCTGCATTGACTCCTGTTTCAGCTGTTGAATACAACTTTCAACATAAAACTTTTTACTTAAAGCAAGATGTCTGAGAAACGGCTGCTCTTACACACCTAAATCATGTGAATAAGTGGTTAGCAACCTCTGCACCTAACTGGTAGTGATGTATTAAACCTTTAGTATACACAGCATATGTATTTCATTGTGCTAGTCCAGCAATACATAATAAAAATCTTTCAAAAGTTAATGTTACCGCAATACACCTTGTTTTTCCAAATTAAGACAAGGATAAAAGTTTAGCTCTGTTGTCTGACAGGGTGGATGTTAGTGTTGTTGCTCCTAATTGCAACACAATCACTGATATGCAAATGTGTTATGATGATAATTAAGCATACAGTAACCCTCTGACTTTTAAATAAACTACTTGCTGCTGTGGATTTTCTTCCAGGAGTGTTGCCTGCACCGTTGTTGAGATGCTGACCCAGAAACCCCCCTGGGCCGAGTACGAGGCCATGGCAGCCATTTTTAAGATTGCCACCCAGCCCACCAAGCCCCTGCTTCCTGAGGGCGTGTCCGACGCGTGCAGGGACTTCCTGCGGCAGGTCTTCACGGAGGAAAAGTGGAGGCCCACCGCAGAGGTTCTCCTCAGCCACCCATTTGTCCAGGGCAGCTTCTGAGGCACGTGGCCCCCTTCTGAGGCACGGACCCCCCCCCCCCCCCCCCCCCCCCCCCCCCCCATCCCCAACCCTACCAGCGAGGTCTCCGTCGTCCCGGTGCCTCCCCTCCTCTCTGGCCCGCCCGCCTTGTCCCTCAGGGTCCTACCCCCCACCTCGTACCGCCACCGGGCTCCAGGGCTCAGCACCACTCCAACCTCCGCCCTGTCATCTATCACCAGTGTCTGCCTTGTCAGGACCCCTGCTCCTCTGAACCAGCTCGCTCCACCTGGGCTGTGTGAGGCCAAATCGACTGCTGTCAGACCCTCAGAGTCCCCGAAGGCGTCGTGTCCGTCAGGAAGGGGGAATGACACGGAGGCACTTCGCAGTCTCACGAGCTACAGACTGCTGTCTTTAAACAAGAGCAGGAAAAGTGACCCGAGTTAGAGAAAAGTTATGCCTCAAGCTTTCAGGGCCCAGCTGCTGCGGCACAGTATCTCGGGATCGAGTTGAAAATACAGTCGTGATCGATTGGTGACATCGATCACATGTGATAGTACTGTAAGTTACTCACAAGCCTCAGACTGGCTGTGAGTGGAGTGAGGATGGTGAAATATTTTTATATGAAACATAGAAAGACTTCTTAGCAGATGAGATTTTTATTGTCATCTTAGGGGGAAAAAATGTAAATGTATTTTTAGTTAACGCCTTACAATAACGATTTGTAAGTCAGAATGTCTTTTCTAACTTCTTGGAGGGTGGCCATTACCCTGCTTTCATAGCACTCACAACCCCATTCAGAAGGATTGTCAACATTGCACTTTTGATATCATGCATCAAAATATTTCCAACATGCAGGATAATCAACGAAGGAGATATTTTTCTATTCTGTGACTTTTTTTTTTTTTTTTTAAATCATACGTTCTAGAGAATTGTGTTCTGGCATAAAGAAAAAAAGTATGAAAACCAAACTTTTGCAGCTGTGTGCGACGTCTCTGAAGCAATACCAACACTACTGTTGGATTCAACATTTATTCCATCTTTCCATGCAGCCTTGTTCCATTGAGAAGTGGCCAAAGAAAAGTCGCTGAGACAGACACCTTCAAGATTTCCTTTTTTTTTTAATTTTTTTAAATTTTTTTTATTTTTTTTTAGTTAAAGTACAGTATTAGTTATGTCGAACTCACCTCAGAGCCCCGTAGCCTTCTCTGTGTCACGGCAGCTTAGTGCGCAGCAGACTACACAGACCAAATGAGCTGCTTTGCCTTCAGACTGTTGTGCTATAAATGGATCACACAGATCGAAGGAAGCGTCTCATTTATTTTTATGTTCAGTATGAATTTGCTCACCTCATGCCTTTATTTAGCTTTCTGTACTGTTTTAATGGCTTGGTTAAGCCCCTATCTCACAGGGCGAGGATGAATTGAATATGCACAGGCATTTCCATAACATCTCAAAACATCCGCAGGTGTTTGCAAAGTCCCCGACTTGAGTTGTCAGAGCTTCCGTTTCGATTCTGTTTTGAATGTATGATAAATTAGCCTTCAACGTGTCTGTATGGTCTTCATCCAGCAGCTTTTGCACTTCTTCAATGAGCTCCATTTTCATTACTGGTCTGCGGCGAGATGCCGCATTTTGCATGTCTGTTGTGCACCAACTCCAGAAACTTGTAATTCTCTCTGGTGACTCTTCTCTATATCGTGCGGATGTCAAGCAATATCGTGTGACATGTTTGCAAACGCTCACTGATTTTTGACCCAAGCTTCGCCTTGAATTTGTGCGACGCTCTTGCAACATCCGTGCAACGTATGCAAACGCCCAACTTAGTGAGTCCAAGTGAAAACTGTTGCGAACGTTCCAAATTTCTGTTGCATTTTTGTGTCTCCGACTTCTCGCGCAGTTGTTAATGACTCCTCCGCACACTTTGCTCTGAAATGTTCTGTGAGGCCGAACCGCAAGTCGTCAGAAAGTGTGAAGCTGAAGCGATGGAGCTGAATGCTGTATTCTTAAAGTGGAGGCAGGGTGAAGGATCAGAGGTATGGTTTGCAAGGTGTACTCTGGTGGCACTTGAGGAGTGATCAAATGTTTTTTACCCTTGTCAGTGCCTTATCTGAATCTGCTCGTAAACACAAATGTTCACTGCCAAAGCGCAGAGCTTCCTTGTCAGATGAGCAGCTGTTTAGTAGAGACCCCACAAAGGATTTTGCTGAATTTCTTTTATACTGAAAACAAAAAGTTATACTGTAAATACATATTGTTCTGCACTTTTGTATGAAATTTCTTTTACATTATATACAAATCTATTTGATGAAATAACTACGTTATACAGTAGATTGTACTGTGATTTAGACTGCAGTATGTATGAATGTCTCTGAGAGCTGGAAGGCAGTATGAACAGACTGGGAGGCTTTCGAGTGGGACAGAGTTTGTTTTGTCTTAATGACAAAGCCTTGAAACATAAAATGTATTGTGTCATCAATCTTTTGTACATTTAACTTAATAAATCAAAGGTCTAAGACTATTTTCCTGTGTGATTTGTCTGTTTTAGCAACATGTTTTCAGTCATTCATGGTTGATCTAATTTAATTTTCAAAGAATTGGTTTATTAGAAGTACTGGGGCATTTCTGTGTGGAGTTAGCATGTTCTCCCTCTATGTGTGTGGGTTTCCACTAGGTACTTCAGTTTCCTCCAACAATCCAAAAACTTGCAAGTAAGGTTAATTGGTGACCTTAAATTGCCCCTAGATGTGTGTAGTTGTCTGTCTCTGTGTGTGTTTGCCTTGTGACCAACGTGACAACCTGTCCATGGTGTGTACTGCCCTGCCCATAGTAAACTGGGATTGGCTCCAGCGCCCCACGACCCCACACAGGATTAAAACACACATTATATTTCTAGGTGTAACAGAGGCTAATAAGTCATGCTTTAAAACCCATTAGTGTAAC
Organism: Lipophrys pholis; assembly: GCF_963383615.2. Taxonomy (NCBI): domain Eukaryota; kingdom Metazoa; phylum Chordata; class Actinopteri; order Blenniiformes; family Blenniidae; genus Lipophrys; species Lipophrys pholis. Next base: position 10,782,850 of record NC_137648.1, read on the forward strand.
AATTATAAAAGTTTATATGCCATTAAAACTCTGGGGTGAAGGGGGGGGTCATCCTCTCACTTTGACAATAAAAATGTGGTTTTTTTTAAGAATCTGTTGCGAAACATAAATGACTACATAGAATAAACGAGAGTGCATCGGTGTGCCTGTGTGTAAAAATATGTTAAAAAACAGTCTTATAAAACGTTCGCTTTTGTAACAACGTGTCTGGAAACGTGACGGAGGCAGGCGAGCCGGTGTTTCAGATTAACTGGTTTCCCTGTTAACTGGTGACCGACTTCCTTTAGCGTCCGTCGATGCTGCTAGTAATGGCAACTAATAAAACTAGACACAGATAAGGTACGACATTAGGAAACTTTATTGTTAATGCAGTTGAATCGTGCTCCCCAGGGCAGCTACAGAATTCTGTCGGATTTATAACATATGCTTTAGCAGTAACAAGGGACGCTAAAGGTCTTCGGTCACCAGTTATCAGGGAAGCCAATTAATCCGAAACACCGGAGAGAGGAACCAAGAGCACAGTGGCAGCCACGGGAGGACAACACTCTCCGTCTTTCTGACACGGAGCTGAGTTTTAAGGTTTCTCCAGAGAAATCCAGAGTAAGTGAAGCAGCATGTCGACCTCCCGGACGATCATCTATTTGCTGAGAAACGACCTGCGCCTTCACGATAACGAGGTAAGCGCGTGCAGAGGCTCGGTTATGAAAACCCAAGAACTACTGTCACATCGTTTCATTTGTATTCGGTTATATATAAAAAATACACCGCGTTTAGAGTACTTCTAAACTGTGTTAGTCATTCATTTTGTATGCATTTGTTGCAGGTATTGGATTTAGTTTACCTTTATTCAATATCTAAATAAATTAGACTCATTGTGCTACAAAGAGCTGATCAAAAAAGTTTGAATACTATATTTAAACTACCAAACAAACAAAGAAATAACAGGCAATGTGAGTTAGTGATTTGTTATTTTCACTACTGGAAATGATATAATAACATATACTGCTTTGAACATCATTGTCCAATTAAACGCTCTATCTATCTATCTATCTATCTATCTATCTATCTATCTATCTATCTATCTATCTATCTATCCTTAATTATACTATATATTATATTACAGGCAAATACTACTTACTTAAACCCTATGTTTTACAATTTTTATATGTTTGGGTTTTTTTGCTTGTTACTTTTTACTTTTTCAGTTCTGAATTTACTCCAAACTGCAATCAGGAAGACTGTAAAACCACACAGCTCTCATAAAATAAAAAATAAAAAAGTACAATTTCAATGTGATTTTTGTGTATAATCCTGACACTGTATTCTTGGCTTGCAGCTTTTTCACTGGGCTCAGAAAAATGCAGAGTACATCGTCCCGCTGTACTGCTTCGACCCCAGACACTACGTGGGAACTTCTAACTTCAACCTGCCGAAGACGGGACCGTTCCGCCTGCGCTTCTTGCTGGACAGCATCAGAGACCTTCGAAACACTCTGCGCAGCAAGGGCAGGTGGTCAAACTGATTCACTCTCTCATCATGTGTCCCCTCCTTCTTCGTTTACGTCACATAGTTTCTCCACATGCTGTTGAAGAACCACCATCGAATTATCGAGTGTATAGCTGCACGTGCATGTTTGCGTCATGTTACTCTGGCGTACAAGAGCGATGGAGTCCGTCGACTTTCTGGGATTGAACTGATACCGATACTGTGTGTGTGTGTGTGTGTGTGTGTGTGTGTGTGTGTGTGTGTGTGTGTGTGTGTGTGTGTGTGTGTGAGACAGCAATCTTGTGGTGAGGCGGGGTAAACCAGAGGAGGTAGTAGCTGACCTCATCAAGCAGCTGGGCTCAGTCAGCAGTGTTGCTTTCCATGAGGAGGTGGGTTCATGTCGCCCTTCTCCTTCATCATGCAGCACGGCGATTCATACCGAGATTGACCTTCGTGGGTTTTATGTTCCAGGTCACTTCAGAGGAGCTTAATGTGGAGGAAAGGGTGAAGGAGGTCTGTGCGCAGATGAAGGTCAAAGTTCACACCTGCTGGGGCTCCACATTGTACCACCGAGAGGATCTTCCGTTCCACCACATGTCCAGGTGAGAGGGGACAGAGTGTCCCATTTCTGCTCAACAGGCTTTTTTTCCTGTTTTTGGAATCTGCTTAAAAAACCGACGATGCCTCCTGCTGTGTCAGGCTGCCTGATGTTTACACTCAGTTCAGAAAAGCAGTGGAGACCCAGAGCAGGGTGAGGCCCGTCATCCCAACCCCAGAGAGGCTGAATCCCCTTCCTCCGGGTCTGGAAGAAGGAGATGTCCCCACTGCAGCGGACCTGGATCAGTCTGGTAAATGATCCTGATGCAAAATTCAAATAGATTAATACATTTGTTTTGTTTTTTAAGCTCTATCGCACAAAAAGTTTTCTTTTCTTTTCTTTTTTTAATTGAATGCAGGACTATGAAATGTTCTGTTACATTAGAAGATGTTATTGTTAAAAGCTCTTGGGATCCACGGGGAATTAAAAGCATGACTGTTTTTGTGGCAGTTAGGTAGTGGCTTTTAATTTGAAATATCAGACATGGTTCCATTTAAAATCTCCAGTTGTCTCAACTGTCTCGTTCTCCACCACACACAAAAGATTAAGCAGAATAAATGTGTGCTATTGGAATCATGTTTCTACTGTATTTAGTTTTTATAAGGATTTCTTGTCAAACAACATTATTATATAACAACATTTGTGGCACAGAGACATCTTTCAATAAACTAGTTTTTAACTATTTTTAAACTCCATTTTCGTCTCACGCTGCTCGCAATATAAAAGAACAAATTTGCTTTTTACATTGATGTGATGGTTTATAATCACCAATTTGCTGTTTTCAGTGATCAGACCGCAGAGCACAGATTCTAGTCATGAAGTGACAGCGAGAGAGCAGCCAGGCTCAATGATATAAATTAGTTTTTTTTAATGATCCAGTGTGTAATAAATGTATATTACACCATGTTTAACACGTATGAAGTGATCTGAGACTGAAACGTCTGATATTCTCACAGAGCCTGTGGCGGACTCCCGCTCAGCCTTCCCCTGCAGCGGTGGGGAGAGTCACGCTCTGGCCAGACTCAAACATTACTTCTGGGATACTGTGAGTATAAAACCCATGTCTTAGTTGCGGTAACAATAATATATTTGCGTAATAGATGTCCTTCATCACGTCCCTGTTGTAGAATTTAGTGGCGTCTTACAAAGAGACTCGTAACGGCTTGATTGGGGTGGATTACTCCACTAAATTTTCCCCTTGGTGAGTATTGTTGTTGTTGTCTGACTGCTTTCTGAAATATATTGTTTTTCATAAATAATTCCTGTTTGCATTCTGCAGGCTTGCGATGGGCTGCATTTCTCCTCGATATATTTATCATCAGGTCCAGCAGTACGAGGGGGAGCGAACAGCTAACCAGAGCACGTACTGGTGAGCGTACTATACTTCTTATTATATACGAACTATATGCTAAACTATATCCTCTAGATGACACAAGCTGTCTTAGTGCACTTTTCTATATTTAGCAACAGGAAGTTTAAAAAAAAAAAAAATCCTCTTCTGATGATCGTCACGGTCTTTCTTCAGGGTGATTTTTGAGCTCTTGTGGAGGGACTACTTCAAACTTGTAGCGGTCAAGTATGGGAACAGACTGTTTCAGATCAAAGGTAAACAAATTCAGGTTTTCAGTTGGTCTCCTTTTAGAAAAGCTCCTCATGTGAAGTTCATATCTTGATGGTTTCACGTCAGGCCTCCAAGATAAACATGTGCCATGGAAACTGGATATGAAGTTGTTTGACGCGTGGAAAGGTTTGAAAACTGCACACAAAAAACCCCAAAATATTCATGACCGGTCAAAGGTTTTAGGACGCTTAAGATTTAGGCTCATAAATATTCACTTTAATGTCTCGTTAATGTTGCCAGTTGTCCTTGACAAGACGTGAACACATTTCTTGTTCCCTGTAAAATTGTAGAAATTGCCATTTCAAACCATACATTGGACATGAGCAACTTGAATCACAATAAATAACTGAGAAAAACTAGCGTCCTAAAACGTTTGACCTGGAGTGTGTACGTGTTTGAAAAGGCCGTTTGTCTTTTTAGAAACATGATGAAATATTCTATTAATATATGCCGCGTAGCCGACTGTATCTGTTTGCCTGCACTGACAGAGGGACGCACGGGGGTGCCGTTTGTCGACGCCAACATGAGAGAGTTGGCGTTGACGGGCTTCATGTCCAACAGGGGGCGACAAAATGTCGCCAGCTTTCTCACAAAGGATCTGGGCCTGGACTGGAGGCTGGGAGCGGAGTGGTTTGAATACCTTCTGGTAAGCACTGTGAGACCGTTTAGCACTTTATTTTGTAGCCTTTCTTGGTTTTATCCTGCGCAATTGTAACAGTTTTAAAATGATGATAAAGTACAGAAATTAAACTGAATATTTATTATCTCATATATGTCAAATATGCCCGTGTGTGTTATGTATGTACATGTCTGAGTGGGATATATTGTAAATATTACAGTATTTGGTGTAGACTGTATGCATATGGGTTGTATGTAGTGACAACAGGTCAGAGTGTGGCATCCATCCGTCAGTCTGCTGACAGTCTGTTACAGTTTCTCTCAGCGGTTTGGTGGCGTGCGAAGACATTTGATGCAATTGAAGTCATATTTCAATTTTTTGGGATCTTTACAGATTGACCATGATGTCTGCAGCAACTACGGCAACTGGCTGTACAGCGCCGGTATAGGAAATGACCCTCGCGAGAACAGGAAGTTCAACATGATAAAACAAGGCCTCGACTACGACAACAATGTCAGTTTGGAGCAAACATGAACCTTTAGTTTTGTTTCCCTTTGACTTTTGTCCAGAGTTGATTTTCTTGCTCGTCAACACAAACCACCTGAGTCACTCTTTGTGATGATTTGTCGTCGCGATACGGTGATGACACCTCCACCACCAATACCACCCCCCCCCCTCACAGATCCATGCTTGTGTGTTTACTTCAGGGTGAGTACGTACGCCAGTGGGTTCCTGAGCTGCAGAAGGTCAGGGGAGCCGACGTGCACACGCCCTGGGCGCTCAGCGCCGCAGCCCTGTCGCGTGCCGAGGTGTCCCTCGGCGAGAACTACCCCACCCCCATCGTGGTGGCGCCTGAATGGAGTAGGCACTTTAACAAGAAATCGGTGGGTGTTCGAGAAAACAGGAAGTGAAAGTCCCCGTAATAATCTGTTCCAAGTCAAGTCCGTCAAAGTTGCAAACTGTAGTGAATGACTCTAAGAACTGTCTCTCAAGTGCTGCGCAGGTTCTGTGTGACTTACAGGATTTCAATAGAATAATGCCGTGAGTCTTATTCTACTATGTTTATATAAAAGACCTAACTTTGTATGAGCGTTGTTTTAATTTGTGAAAGTCAAACTTGCTTTCGGTCATTTTTAATAATTAAAAAGTTCTGATAAATGTTTGGAAGCTTGATGAGCTTCACTTACCATATTTTTAAAAAGCTGATTTTATATAGCATTTTTAAATAGATTTTATTATTATTATTATTAGTAGTAGTAGTAGTAGTATTATTATTCACAATATTTGTATCGCTGACTGATGCATTTTAAAAGTAACATTTGACATATCGTGTCAATATATTTGTCTTGAGATACTGACTGATGTTAAAAAAAGAGAAGTGAGCGGTGATGCTGTGTCATAATTGTCACATAATGACAAAGTGAAAAATCTTGTTTCTCTTTTTTGTTCTTTTATTTTCTTGTGTTTTTGTCTGTTATTGTCAATCGGAAAAAAATTCCTATCACATTTTAAAATATGTTCCTTGCATAAGACATCTTTCCACCGTACAAGTGCAAAACCTTCTTGCACCTTCAGTAGCTTTTACTGGCACTGCAGCGCTTTTTAATGCAGGAGTTGTACTGACGACGCAGTGACTTGGACAGATAATCCTGACTACTTCTTCCAGGCTTGATTATTTAAACTGTAGTACTAACATCGAGGGCGGCGCGATCGGCCCTGTTAACCGTGGGTGGCTGGATGGATCGTACCGATGCTTTGCAGGGTTCTTCCAAACCTTCTGCTCTGCTTCTCTTTCAGGGCGGCATGGGGCCTTCGCCGAGAGGAAAGAAAGGTCCGTCTCACACCCCCAAACAGCACCGGGACAGAGGCATCGACTTCTACTTCTCCAGAAGCAAAAACCTCTAATGTGCCTTAAAGCAAATACTGAAGATGATACACAGACGAGGAATACTCTTGTTATTTAATTGGACTGTTTTTTTGGTTTTTTTTGTGTGTAAAATCTGTTTCATTAACGGAAGTTGTCCAGTTGGAGGAAGTACATGTTTCTATGCTTGCAGGTGACACTTTTTACATTGAGACCGTGGGTTATTTGGGGGTAAAACAGGCCTCTTGTGGCACATTTTATGACACTTTGTTTCCTGCTGTGCAGCAGCAACTGTAAAAAAAAAGAAAGAAAAACCTCCCTGTGGTTCCTGTTTTCATGGAGGTGATCAGTTATGGTCGGACTACTGATGTCTTTGGATTTTGAAAGTGTCTGTTACTTTGCAATAAAGTTTCGCCTTGTAGGATTTTTCTTCTTTTGTGTTATGAATGACTCTTTATTTAAAGAAAAGGGAGGTTGACTGCAGTTTTCTGGAAGAGGGTGGAAATAAGAGTTCGAGGAAGAACTTTATTTACATATATGGTCTTCTTCCGTGCTGGTCATAAATGTCAGGCGGACTAGTTTGCCAGTAAAAAGTGGAAGTGGTCTCTTCTCTTCTCCTCCCCCCTGTGAATCTGCCCGCCTCTAAAAACCTTCTGACATCACTTCCTCATGTTTGTAAGCAGGTAGACTTTTGCTCCACATCTCAAATCACGTCTGTTTAGTTTTCTCGCGTTTTAACCGGAGCTCGGGGGTTTGTTTGTTTTTTAAAAATCTGGATCATGGCCGACGTGGACTCGGATCTGTGGTTGATCCCCCTGATCGCCCTCAACATGACGGTGAGGAAGAAGCTGGGACTCCACCTGAACCCCAAACGCACGGTGGCCGCGGACTGGATGTCGGTGGCGGAGAGCATGGGCTTCACCTACCTGGAGATCAAGAACTACGAGGGGCTGAGGAACCCCACCAGGTCCCTGCTGGAGGACTGGCAGGCCAAGACCACCGAGGCCACGGTGGGCAGGTTGTTGTCCATCCTGTCGGAGCTCGAGAGGAAAGACATTGTGGAGGATCTGCGTCCTCTAATAGGTGCGTTCGTTCACTCACCAGAGCCTTTGAGGAAACGATGACATGGAGCGTCCAACTTGTTGCAAAAAGACAAACATTGAGCAACGCAAAGGGAAAAAACTAAGTTTGTTTTTTGGTTTTTTTTAAATCTAGGAATATTAGATTCCATATAAACAGGTGCAGGGGTGTCAAACTCATTTTAGTCCTGGAGCCATTATAGCGACTGTTTTTTTTTAATCAAGTGTTTTTTTTTTTTTTTTTATTATTATTTTGTTTTAATGCAAATACATAAATTCTATCGAACAGCCTGTTTTGCAAAACATATTATGAACATTTCTGAAGAAGATTTAGTGCAACGTCAACAATACGCAACCTTTCCTCATAGGTATGTGGAACTGAAGAATATTTTACTCTCCAAACCATGCACACTAAAGATGTAAATGTATAAAATGCATTTAAAAAAAACATAAAAGTTTTGGCAGTACATGAACGACACAGTTCCACCAAATCCAACTCGTTTGAACTGAAGCTGCTGAACCGATGTTCTATTGTGCAATGTTCAACGTTTTAAAAATATTTGGACAGAACTCTTATTCCTTCATGGTGCAAACGTGGCGGGAGCGTGAAGTGGCTTTATGTACGATTTAATTTCCTCCTGAAAATTGACATTAACCTGCAGGTCGGATTGGATTAGCTGAGCTGCTTCTGGCCTACAGGGCCCCTCTGTTTGACCCCTCCTGGTGTCTCTGCAGGGTTGTGGGGTTTGCACCTTCTCCCCGCTCATGCTTGGGTTTTCTACAGGGACCCCAGTGCTTCTCAGTTAAACTGACATTGTTCTGTTTGTTGTGAAAGTAATCTAGTAAAAATGTTTTTACAACCATAATTGAGAGAGTGATGCAGCATGAACCTGACTACTGTGCCTCCTATTCCACTTATTTTACTGCAAAAAAACCAACAAACAAACCTGTGAAAATGTTTAATTTCAAAGGAATGCAGTCATTACATTATTGTCTGAAGTTATTACATTTTGAAAGGATTTTAAAAGGCACTTTATTCATGTTTCACTATTGGCAGGTCTTATTTTATTTAGTTGTTACAGACGATTCAAATTGCTCATTTGTGCACATTTAAAGGGTCTTACAGTGGTGCCCAGTATAATAATAATACCAAGTAGCTGTCATGGTCATCCTCCAGTGAGACTGATCGTGGTTTTTACTCTGGGCTCGAGGGTCTTTCTTTGAGAAGTTTGCATGTTCTCACTGTGTGTGTGTGAGAACTGTGTGGTTCAGAAACACGAATTTTAAGTTATTTGGTGACTATAGAAAATCGAGTGCTTAAAGCGGCGAAAGGACATTACTGTATACTTCTGTTTACCGTAGTGTCCACTTCAGTCCTAACATTTTGTGTTGGTGTGCGCGTTTTGTCCTGATGCCAGACGAGGACGTGAGGAAGTACCACGAGAATCTGAGGAGGAACGCGGAGCCTCCTCTTCAGGTCCCCGAGGTGGACAGCTGCTTCCCGCGCACCTCAGAGAAGACCGGTCTCACCACGAGGGACGACCCTGAAGGTACGCGGTAATACCACGGTCGCTTTCATTCTGTGTCTCTCGCTTTGACTTCGCGTGTTTCACTGTAAATGATACCCACTGAAGGTAGTTTAGTATTCATCAGGTGGCTCGCGGTACATGAAGTTGTGATTCAACTGGAAGCGGTAGTGGTAGTGGCATTTACATAATGATTATTTAACGTATGAAACGCAGTGCATGTTATTACCGAATTTAATGCAGTGGTTTTCCTTTTCACACCTTATTAGAAAGTGTCGGTGCTAGAATGAGAATGGCACTGCAGTTCTAGAAATGCCTCCGAAATGATTCACTTAAGTTTCTGTTACAGTGTGAATTAGAACTGTCTGACTGAGAAAGGTCCCGTTTGAAATAGTGACAATCGCTTTTTTGCTCAGTGATCGCACAGGAAAAGATAAAACTCGTATCTGCAGCTCTGATCACATCACTCTGTTCCACTTTTCTGCACAAGCTTGTGCTTTTTCTTCTTGAGAGAGAAAGAAAAAAGAAAAAGAAAAGATTATCGGTGTTTGAAAGCTGTTCAATAAAACTGACACTGAGAAAATAAAGTTGTTCGAGTGAATTTAATCGAGGTGAATTGAATGCAGGTGCTCCTGAGATGTTTGACGCCTTCATCTGCTACTGCCAGAGCGACTTTGGCTTCGTCCACGAGATGATCCGAGAGCTGGAGCAGACTGACCACAACCTGAAGCTGTGTGTGTTTGACAGAGACGTCCTCCCGGGCTCCTGCGTGTGGACCATCACCAGTGAGCTCATTGAGAAAAGGTAGACGCACTGACTGTTTCCCGGTGAATTCTATTGATCGAAATTTTGTTTTTTTGAAACGCCCAAACTGTCGGGCCAAGGTGTGACCCGCAAACTCCAACTGGGTCATTGCGGGGAAAAAAAACTAAACGGGGCAGCCATGTTAAACATGAGATATTGAGATATTTTATGCGACATACAGCTGCCAGAGTCCAAGCGGGTTCCCGGTTTGCACTGATAAAAATTCATGTGGCAAGGAATTAGAAATAAGAACTGCACTGATTTATTAAAACTGAATAATGAAAATAAGGCTCACTCACTTTTTAGAGTCCCTGTATGAATACCTAGACTTTAGTTAATACGACCCAAATATAAGATCGCCGCCTTTTCTGACTAATTCTGGGAAGAAAGTATCTCATATCTATTTTCCAGTGATTTATTTATACATTTTTTTGGGTGGCTGCCTGCATTGTTCATCTGTTTCAGTATCACAACATGACCAAAATGCAGAAGCTTCACTTTCAAAGGCAATTATGGTGAAACTCGAGAACCTACCGAGTTATGTGCCGAGGACATTTCATTGCGAACGTCACATGCAGAGAGTTACAATCCTCTCGTTTTCTAACCTTCGCCTTTTAAAAATGCCGTGCAGGTGCAAAAGGATGGTGGTGGTGATCTCCGATGAATACCTTCAAAGTGATGACTGTGATTTCCAGACAAAGTTTGCTCTCAGCCTTAGTCCTGGTAAGGTGATTTGTTTTTGTGATCAACAGTTTTGGCTTCCTGCCCACCAAAAAAACCTCCAAACAAATGATAATTGTTTTTGTTGTCGTTTCAGGAGCCCGGAGTAAACGCCTCATCCCAGTGATCTACAAGTCAATGACTAAGCCCTTCCCCAGCATCTTGCGCTTCCTCACCGTGTGTGACTACACACGGCCCTGCACAGAGGTCTGGTTCTGGATGCGGCTCGCAAGAGCCCTCTCACTGCCATAGTCAAGAACTGAGCTGTTAATGACTTTCACCCACTTTTTATTTTAAATTTTTTTGACTGGAATTACTCTATATCAAAGAAATTATATTTGACAATAAGCCAGATGTTACATCTTCACTTGAAACCGCTCTCTTAATTTTTTCTTTTCTTTTGGTGCACTGGCCACTTAACTTGATAAGATTGACGTGGAGGAAGAAGAGATCATGTGACTTGGAAATTTCAATTTTTTTCAGTTTTGCTGACAGCCGATGCCTGTTTAATTTTTGTTCTTGTTGGATTTACTTCACATATGTTTGTATTGTTTTTTTATATATTTGAGAATAGTGTTCACAAAAGTAAATAAATACTTTCAATTGATCTAAAATTGTGTTGATTCGTTATTTCATTTGCAGTCAGTATGTGTCAGATGTGGGTTGGGGCTCTCCACTTTATACCATCATTGTGTAACTCCTGCATGTTGCAGAATGCACCAGCAGAGGTCTCTTTATTTAAAGCTTTGAAGGAAACCTGTAGTTTAACACTAAGTCATAAGCAACCAATCATAGCGCAACACAGTAGCCAATCAGAGGACAGGGTGTTCCTAGAGGATCACGCCTCCTTTTGCAGATTTTTTATATGGGATATTAAACCTTTTTTTAGACTGATAGGTAACTTTTTTTTCTCCTTTGGATGATAAAAAAACCTCACTATTTAAATCACAAACATTAGTTGAAATCACGACTTTGTTAGATATATATTTAAATAAATTCAATTATATTTAGTTCACTTTGTAGGTGTTTGTTCTTCCAGCTTGCCTGATGACTACGCACACTGCATTAATGCAATTGCTATAAATGGAGAGGAATTAAGATTTTTAGTTAAACATGGGGAGGCTTTAAAGGGGAGAGAAAGTGTTGCCTGCAAGACCAGACTTTGAGAGTCACACACAAACGCCGCCATTAATAGTGTGGCGGAAGCAGTGCGCCGCAGCGGTACTTTAAATAAATATTTATTTGTAGTGCTGATGGGTTTGAGTTAAAGATAGACTGCAGGGGAATAATTGTGAAGAAGACAAATCGATTGAAGGTGCGGCAAAGTTGTTATTTAAATGTCAGTGTGTATACTTGGCGCTAATGGATCTCCTCCCGACCGGACGCAGCGGGGCCGCCACACTCAACATGGCCGCCCTCAAGGTCCACATTTGCTCAGTAGGAATGCGGTAGGCGGGGCTGCTGGGCTAGTGTCAAACTTTGGGAATGACAGGAGTGCTGCAGGATTCGCAAAGAAGGGGAAGTGTCGCCCTTGTTGGTCCTCTTTGGATTACTTTGACTTCTTTTTACACGCGGCTCTCTGGATTCAGCGCCTCCCTGCAGATAGCACGGCCTCGGCACATTAATCAGCCATGTCGGAGGACCTGAGCTCCCAACCCTGGACCATCAACAAAGATGACTATGAGCTACACGAGGTGATTGGTACGTGGTCTTTTACCTTGTTAGCTCAGCGTCTGTGATAATGTGATTTTTCCACCTTTGGCTGAATGAAAAAAGGCGGCGTTCACAGCGATGAAGGCGAGCTGACTGTGTTCAAGTGTGAAACGAGTGACAATCATCCTCGTTCTGCTGAGCCGGGCTGAGTTCATAACGTTTCTGGAACTTGGCAATCTTAGCCGGGCGGTGTTGTGCCTTGGAGTGACTGGAGACCTTACGGGGAGAGCGGTCACCCGTCCACTGGGGCTGTGCCGGAGTGGTAAACGAGCGTCGCTGTCTTGTCAGGCTGTGTCTATTTGCTGGGGAATAAACGCTTTCATTGAGCTTCAGTTTATTCATGTGGACAGCGAGATGTATGCTTTCTTTAAATGTAATCTGCGAAGAGGGCGTCGTCCCTGGTACTTGCAACGATATCATCTGTGTCCTTCTGAATCAAAGTCAGTAGTTTGCATAAACTGCAGGGTAGATTTGAACACAATTAACCAATTTGTAATATTGTAAGGAATGCATTGTTAAGGCGAAACAAAAGTGTGATCATCAAACAAACGGAACAAGTCAATGACTGAAACTCCATGTGTGTTCACGCCCATCTCTCTTTAAAATGCATACTTATACTCAATATCACTGACAATTTTGATTCAGAGTGCAGGGGTTATACTTCCAGTAAAGTCTTTTTTTCCCCCCTTCTTTTATTTTGTTGGTGCAATCTCTGGTGTGAATTAATCCCGTTATGCTTGAGGCTTTTTTTTTTTTTTTTTTTTTTTTTGGGAGAGGATTAATCTGTTATCATGGGACTGCTGATTTAAGAAAGGGAAAACCACCCCCACGAGAAACAATGTAATACTTTGCTGGGTAAAGTAGTCAATAATGCTTTGTCTGCCTTGTCTTGGGATTCAACCTGCAAGTTTGTAAGTTTGTTGAGACTGTTTCTTTTTAAAGCATAAGAAGGTGTTTCTTTTCTGCCAGGCGATCCAGTGTGGCAGAAGGCATATTCCACCTTTTTCTTTTTCCCCACCCACTTCCATGTGCAGGGTCAAGCCCGAGTGAGGCCACGGGATGGCTTATGGGCTGGCTGGCCCGAGGAATGACAGCCTTTGCTTGTGGAGTCCTGAAATGTCCCACCCCACAAATAGCTGACCTGTCTTACCTTTTCTTTGGCTGACTTTGTTCGGGAGGGAGAGGAAGGAGCGAGGAACATATAAGCAAAGTATTGTTTCTCTCAAATCAGTCAGTTTGTGCCTCTGGTTTACGTTGCCTGAGTGGTGTGTGCTTCCTCCACAGGGACTCTGTGTTTAGAAAAGGCTCATTTTGCAGGTCTCAAGTCAAACGTTTTGTATATTTTCTTTGAAAGGGTTGAAATGAACACCAAACCGACTTCTGCATTTCCATTCAAGTTGGTCGAAAAGTTTGCACCACGTTACCCCCTCCTGATAACACCCTGCAATTTAGCCGAGATAAAGCCCCTCTTGGAAAGAAACCAGTTCTGTCGCATTTTCTTGCAGCGTTTAACAAATCGTCCACCCAGTATGAGAGCTGGCGAGGTTTTTTCAGAGTTGCACTGCAGTTTGCTTTTTTTTTTTTTTTTTTTTAACTTTGATTTAAAATCAAAGAGCTTTTCTTATTAACTTAGATTCAGATGGTAAGTGTGCGTACAACTTTTCTTTTTCCACCTTATCTGATAGATCACCTAAAATCGGTGGCAAATTGTGTTGTTTTAAACGGATTATCATCCATATGAGCAGCACCCTGTGAGAGTCCCCCCCCCCCCCCCCAGAGTCCTCATGAACTCACAGTAAATTGCTTCTGCACCACATCTGCTTCTGTTCAGGTCAAACTTTGCCAACAGTCATGAGAAGCTCTCGCGCTCTCTCTCTCGCTCTGTCTCGCTTATAAATTAGGACATACGGTCGGTTGATCACCCTTTTCCAATTTTCAGAGCAACTGGAAAATACAAGGATTGTTTTTTAAAAAAACAACTTTACATGTTCAGACTATGCAGCATGTGAATATTAGATATTTGCAAAGCTATTCACATTAACTGAATCACCCTGAAAGTCAAGCTGACAGCTGTACCATCAGAGTTACAGATCCTTGACAACCATTTTCTAAAAAAAAAAAAAAAATCTATTTTGTCATGTACAATATCAGAAAATAATGACGGACTATGTTACCAGGTCATGTGATCTAATTACGTGGGCTGAGTATATCATCGAAGACACAGAGAAGCTGAAGTTAGACACAAAACATTTTTGGCCCATTTATAAAAAGAGTGTTTTATTGACTAATTCCTGGTTTTGATGCTGTTGAAGGTTTAAAACCAGAGACAGACTGATGATTTCAGCCCTTCCTGTGTCCGCAGCTCTAAAAACTGTCAACAATTAATAGTGTTGGATCACTGCAGCAGCTACCAGCAGAATGGAGCCCGGCTCCGGGACCTAAACCAGCCTCCCCTTCCCGCTCCAACACAAACTGTCGGGGAGATACTGTATAAACTGTGTCTTTCCACAGTGATCCGGCTCTCTCAGCTCGAGGACTGGCGTGTCGAGGATGGCTCTGCATGCCCAACAGAGCCATTGTTTCGGTAACTTCCCCGGGGAAAGAGGATTTGTTATTACATGGTTCACACCCTCTTCTTCTTTTTTTTTTTTTTTTTTTCACCTCGCCGAGCATTGGATCGTACTGGACTGAGCCCACTGGAAAATAGTGGAGCTGTTTCTGTCCGGTCTTGGATCATGCTTTGGATCATTCGAGTTGGCAAATCTGGCCTGGAAACTTTTCTTCTCCTCGTGTTTGTATCCACCAGCAACCGCGTTTCCTCCCTGTTGCTTTTCGCTCTGTCCAGATGGTTTTTAACAAAGACCTCAATCCTCCACCACAACAGCACACAACCCCTGACCCTGTAATTTACCGTAAACTCAAAGATTCAGGCCACAACGTGTTTTTTTTTTTGTTTTTTTTAGGGCATTTCGTCCGGGGATGTCGAGGGAATACACACCAAAAGGCAGCGGGGGGGTGCTGGTGTGGTTATCCACCATGGGTGACATTTTCTTATTTTACCTTTTGAATGAAATGGGTGGAATGTCAGCCAGGTATGCAGAGGAAATGTAATAAAAGACGAGTGGCGTCAGGCAGTAAACTGGCCTGGCGAGGGCAGGAAAGTCAAGCTGGAGCTGCTGCTCATGAAAACTCATGAAGGAGCGCATTGACAAAACCGTCGCATGGTGACCTGCTCCTGTACAAAGTAATCCAAGACCGGAATACCGTGTTCTGAAAATGAAAAAAAAATAAATCCGTGCCGGGAAGGTAGTGTCCCTGGACCTATATTTTGCCTTCCCTTTTCGAGTGACATGTTGAACCATAGCGTGCTGTATCATTTTAAGCCCACGTTGTTTGAACAACAGCCTTGTAATGGCTTTTTAATGAAACCTTGAGGAGTAAGAAGAGTACAAATGAGTTTCAGTGGAAAACACTACACCAATATGAACCTTTTAATAGGCACAAACAAGTAACAGATAGCAATCAATCATCTCTCCTCAACACTTTTAATTGGCATTTTTGGTGGCATTTTGTTTTAGAAAAAACAAACATAAATAAATGTTAAAGGTGCTGTATGTATTATGTTTTTTTACTTAATAATTTGCTATCAGAAACCCATTTCTGCCACCTAAAGCAGAATTGTACCTTAGTTTTCTATACTGCACATTGGAGGGTTATATATTGCAGTGTGGAGAAGTCCCCAGGGTCTCGTGTGCCATCCACACATTGCTGGATTATGTAATGACGCTCACACGAGCTCCTCATGCCAAACCGGAGTTGTTTTGAGAAAACATGTTGACAGAACACACCGGCTTCTTTTTCAAAGATCACGATTGTTTTGTCAATGGTAGAAGTGATCGGGATGTTATATGTCAAATATGATTTACAACTCAAGATTTAATATTTAGATTTTTAACATTTTAGCGTTGTGTAGTGATAAAGTTTTTTTTTTTTTAATGACATAACATTTTATTCAACCGTCCGCGGGTTCAGTTGTCAAACGAAAAGATAAAAGAAGAAATGCTTCAACTTAATTTGCATGGATTTTTAAAAAAAAATTTCTTCCTGGGATGTTTGTGGCAAAAGTTGATGTAAATCTTCATGATATGAAATGAAAAGTTGAAAATCAACATTGAACATGGAAATAGAGCAAAAAGCTTTTATTCCCTGGGCCCCCTGCCTCATTTTTATTTGGTTGCTGGATAAATCTTGAAAATTGGGGAAAAACCTAATATATAGATTTAACTGTGTCGTCCACCTGCAGAACAAGTGAAATGTTTCTCAGGAATACAAAATATTCCACAGGAACATTCAAGTATTTGCGTGCGTGTGTTCCCAGAGTAAATGAAGTCGAGTCATTTATGTGTGAAGTAGTTGGTAGAAGAAGACGGAGATAAAGATGCTGCTCTCTTTATGTCGGCGCCAGACTCCTTCGAAGCGGTGGCACTGCCGCAGAGCCTCATCTCGGCCGCGTTTGTGTGCCGCTGCTCCTCATGCTGAGAGCGACGTCGGTGGGGATGTGTCTTGTGTGACGGCGAGTCATTTCGTAACATCAGATGTTATTAATCCGTCAGGCTAACATCTGAATTCTCAGTCTGAAAGTACCAGACGCCAGTCATGACTGTGGTTTGTGAGCGTGAGAACATCCGGCGTGTCTCGTCTTGTATTTGACAAATGTTTGATATCTGTTCTGAAGAGTGAGAGCATCATCGGCATTGTTATATCTTGCGCGGTTTTTATTGTTTGGTTTTGTTTTTCTTTGTGTACCTATTCATTTTTATCATTCAGTTATTCTTTAAACATTTCGAGAATCCCTGCAGTCACTCTCATTATTTAATTATTTAATGTTTTGTATTTACTGGGAATTTTATTAAATTTTTTCATTGGATTTGTCGTCTTTTTTCTTCTTTTTTTTTTCTTTTATTACGTAATGTACATCCTAGAAATCATTGGTCCCTCGCTTAGTGATTCTTTTTTTTTTTAATGAAAATTTTTGCTTCGTGAAAATGTAACTTTCCTAAAAAAAAAACCTAAAAAAACAAATCTGTCTGTATTTATTATAGTAACTGTATGTGGATATGACACCAGAACTTAAAATGGAGTATTAAGCCAAACCTTTAAGAATAGTTCATTTATTTTACAGGTGTGGTCTATATGCCTCCGGAGGGCACTGTGGTATTTTTTTTACTTGACTTGCGATATTAGTTCAAATCTGAGAGATCTTGGATTTAACGCATAGAAGTATGAATTTAATAGAGACCTTGGAAGTGAAAGTGTAAAAGATGGTGTCTGGTGTAAAAAAAAACAAAAAAAACAAGCGTCCACAGTGCAGAGAACTCTTACTTTTGCACAGTATTTCATAGTAACTAAAGGTCCCGGCTAAGTGGCTGGTTCTTCTTTTGGCCTCCATTACTGCAGAGGGCCTTGGTCCCCTTTGACCTTGCCCTTACTAAACTCAACCGTCTCTCCACACCCAGTTTTTCCACCATCGTTCCACACATGCACACAAGCACATGTGCTCTGCAGCCCGTCCAGCCACCCCTGACGACTAGCTGTTTGTTTGTACGGGGGAATTTACACTCCGGCGTGTACGGGGAAACGGGCTCCCCGCGGTGCTGCCTGGCCTGAGCTCCCCACCACTGGCCGGCCTCCAGAGGTATTGAGGGTCGGGGGGGGGGGGGGGGGCTGGTCAGGGTGGGATGGAGACGCAGGAGGATAAATTTATCATGCGTGTGGACGTGAGCAATGGAGCAGCGCCCAGGCGAGTTGAGCATCAAGGCCAGCCACACATCGTGAGAGGTTACCATTCGATATATGGCACCCGCACACTAGAGCGTAGGGTTTCACCTTGTTTATAGTCAGGAGGATTGAAGTGACCCCTACCTGTCTTTCAGTCGGGGAGTAAATTCAAGAAATTAGCAACTTGATTAAATTTAGTGCACAAGAGTTCAATTTGAGTCCGTCTCATTAAATACATGTTTGCTATTTCATTCTTATTCCTCCTATGAAGCCCGAAGTAATAATTATCTTGGATAAATACAGTTGGATTAAATGGCGGGCACCTCTTCAGGGACTCATTTTCTTTTTAATTAAAATCAAAGAGACAGTTTTTTTTTCTTTTCTTTTTTTTTTTTTAAACAAAAACAAAAAACCTTGATACAACAACTGAGCACTTTGTTAATATTTGGGTAAAGCTAAGAACGGGGCACGAGAGGTTAGGAAAGGCTTACCGGAGGTTGAACCAACTCGCGTGTCCCTCACCAAAGCTTGCTACCCCGTATGTGCTCATAGCGTCGCGGTTACGCCGGACGCCTTGTAGAAGCAGCTCGGTGTGTTCATGCGTGGCTGTAAATAAGAGCCATACGAGGGCTGTTAAATTGACCCCACACCACGCAGGAGCGACTGGAACGCCTCTCACAGGGAGCATTTTACGAGTTTTAACTCTCACGTGTTATTCAGGATAAAAATAGAATAAAAAGCTTCCTAGTCTTCGAGGGAAGCTTTAATCAGGTTAAAGTACTTTGTGGTTCATTTGCCATTTATCTTATGTTTACACCTATATGGATTGGTGATTTAACATGCTTGTTTTGTACTTGAATTCCATTTAACTATGGAAGAGGCAACACTTCTAAAATCTGTGCTGCTTTCAAACTCCCAAACGTACTTTTCCCTCTGACCCGATGGACTTGTTGAGGGAGCACCGGGGTGCGGATGGCAGAGTTCACGCTTCATTAAAACGACCGGAATGGCACCGGAACAAACGGGAGCAGTGTGAATACACTCCTCGTCTCATAATGCAGTTCAAAGTAGTTAAAGAAGGAGACTCTTTTCATTGAATTTCACTTCTCATATTGCTTATAAGACGTATGTGACAAAGTCTTTAAATCCTGCTCACTTCCAAAGACATTGCCAGGTTGGCATTTAGTCGACACAGCATCAATCATCAGTTTGTGACCTATAAAGTAAATCTTCAAAAACAGACGTCAAAACAGTGCTACATGCGCCACACTGTGGTGTTCTCTTTTTTTTCTCTCTCTTTCTGTCATGAGTCTCCTGTCGAATCCTCCCTGGGGAAATGCTCGATTCGGCAGAGTCACCGGCTCCAATCAGGCCTGCCTCATTAGACAGGACTCAGGAAAGCAGATTCATAATTGATGAGCATAAATTTAAGCTGCACCAAAGATAAATCCGATGAACTGTTTCAGCAAAGCTTCGTTTAACCTCCATGGAGCTCTGAACGAATTGACGGATGAAAGTTTATCATTAGACAGGAACGGATTATCGAAAAGCCGAAACTTCAACCCCAAAGAGGTGAAAACGAGCAAAGTTGAGTTCTTGGATGAGCTGATCATCACTTATAGTGAGGGTTGAGTTACTAGAATGATGAGGTTTTTCGAAATCCATGGTTCTAACCATTCAAACTACCACTTTAAATAAGGGATGAACCATCGATTAGGATGCACACGGGTACTTACTGTCAAGAGGTTTTCTGGGTACGTCCAACCGATAGGAAATCCCTCCTTAATCCCAGAATACGCCAGGGAGCTTATACATCTCGTCTCACACAAGTAACATTAACATTTCCTGAGAAACCGACTGACTGTCTTTCGCCCTTTAAGTTGTAAAAAAAGGAATGAATCGATGCATATTAAAGGTGATAATGAGCCAATGTTCCTGTCTGTTTCAGGGAGTGGGGCCACAGCGGTGGTTCAGGCAGCCTACTGTATACCGCGCAAGGAGAAGGTGGCCATCAAACGCATCAACCTAGAAAAGTGCCAGACCAGTATGGACGAACTCCTGGTAAGACGCGCCGATAAGTAAATGTTACTTTTCATGTGGGATCAAAAGCAGCTTCTCTCTTACAGATTGCGCCGAACGCTTTTGTCTCTGCGGTCTGCGCATGAGGATGGAGTTTAGTTCCATCTCTGCTTTTCATTAGTGGTTTTCTCCGAGCTGGCCTCCCATCATCCCTGCCACTTCAAACACCACTCGGGTTGTTCTCTGAAGGAGGAGTCCACTTACCATTAGTACCACCATGGGACATCTTCCTGAAGGCTCTTTTGTGTCATTATACCCTCAGTACTGCGGATCAGCACATCATTTACTTTATGACATGCGGAGTCCAATTCACCTCGAGACATGGAGAGATTAGATCAAGCTCCTCTGCAGGGAGAAATAATCTGTTGCTTGTCCGTGGTTCTCGCTTTGCTGATAAAATGCGAGTTTTGCCATAAAATATGTATCTTCGGTTTTTATTTGTCGACTGCCTCACAGAGAGCAAGGCCTGCCTGTCCACTATCGATTTTTATTAAAAGCAGACTTTGAACTGCTACAAATGCATATTTCATACTACTTGGCTTGTGCACAATGTATTGCTAAATTACACCGGTGTCAGCTCTCTCTTTTTTTTTCAGACCATAAGCACCAGATCAGAGGGTTTTTTTTGTGCGTAATGACTTGCTCTTAACTGGACGTGTGATGGATATTTTCCTAGTGTTCATCCAAAACTCTCAGAAAGTAACCCACGGGAAATAAATATTGTGTAAGCCTATATGGGTGCAAGGACGATCATGGCGAGAGCCCACTGGCAGATTGCTCACAACTCGTTGGCAATACTAAACCGAACACTACCCCCCACCCCCCACACACCCCCACCGTCAGTCAGGAGGGTGAATCAAGAGAATGTTGCTCCCTGATTCTGGGAGCAGGTGGTCACATGGACCGGATCAGGTTTCCTCCCTGTGGTCCCCCCTATTTCAAAGCCTGGTGAGCTGAATAGCGAGCAAGCATCAAATTGACCCCCTACTGATACTGAAGAAGTGCAGTTTCAACGTTTAATGCAACAAGTTTTAAAGAAGCCTGCAGGTCTTTCACAAGTGCCATTTGTTCAGTCCAGATTAAGGAAGGATAATGTCTTTGTTGGACACTGTATTAACCTAAGATTTTCTTAGGTTTGCATGTGTGTGTGTCTGTGTGTGTGTGTGTGTTGCAGTGAGACTGACTCAGAGTGAATGTGTGTGCGTGTGGAGCTCTCAGTAACTGATAGTGACGTAACATTGCTCCTATAGTGGCCTCTCTGTGTGTCTGCCATCAGTGTGATTCTGTGGCACCAGTTTGTGACCCAGCACTGTATTCAGTTTGTGACAATAGCTCATTTATTTTTCGCTCAGTTTCAAGGTCCTCGGACCCACCAAATACTGAACGGATCCAGCCTAATCAAGACGAAACACAATTGGCCTGGACTGAGCCACTTCCTGAAAGACTCGGTATTTATTTTGAATGCTAAAGCAGCTGATCTGGTGCCTTGCTCCGCTTAGTGTCAGCGTGCAGCAATTGTTAAAAAAGACATTAGGACTGTCACAAGATGGGTCTAAAAGTCACTTTCAGTTGTTTTTATGAAATTAGCCAACACTGCATCCGTCATGTCACTGTGATTTTTGGAGAACCATGTTCCCCGTTCTACTCACTTAAGCTTGAGACATAATTCAGGGATGGCGCGGCTATGGCAAGGAGACATGCGGTAGTGAATGCTGATTGTATCGGCCAATGTGATTTCAATTACAGGGAGGAAAACAGTGTTGTCAGTTGGAGCGTGAGCATCTGATTTTACAATTGAATCTGCAGGGTTTTTTTTGTTTTTTTTTCCGCCTACAAGTTCATTTGTCGTCTCGAAATGTTTGCTTTAAAAGTCAGAAAACGTGCTGCACAGTTTGTGTGCTTGCTTTCTTTTCCAAATTGGGGATTGTGAGAAATGCCTAATTTGATGTTTATGTAATTATGCTAGTCCTAGACCATAAAATAACTCCATATGGATAATTTGTCTGCCTGGTTTCCGTCATACGTCAACTGAGAAACTCCAGGTAGCACAGAAGCAACAGGGACTTGCAGTAGATATTTGATGGTAATGAAATGCAGCCCGTGAATAAAACAGATGGCCATTATCTCAATGCATTTGTCAATAATGGTCGACACGGGTTATCATAAAGGCTTACTCCGATGTCTTCTGCGACTTGTTTATTGAATCCCAAATGTAATTATGGAATAGTGAAAGCATTTGTGGAGCAGATGGCTGCGTCTGTGGCCACGGAGAGGTGTGTCTGCGGCGGTTTACGAGTCGTGCATCAGCAGAAGATCACTGCAACACCCACCTGCAACAAAGCCGAGAATAAAAACTTAGGCCAAAAAGAACTGTAAAAACCATCTATGATGAGTTTCCTGCTGAATAATGGATCATCTCGGGGTCAATGTTAATGTGTTAATGTTAATGAGTATCACTCTTCCGCTTGTCGGGAGTCTTTTATTATACAGCTGTGATAGCTTTTGTTTTGTACTAGAGCTTTTTGTATGATTTTAATAAGTCTCTAATACACTTGTAATGCATTGGCATCAAGAAAATGAATGTTTTAATAGATTAATGTATAGCCTTACCCTCAATCTATTCAAAACTGAAAAGCAAAACACAATGCTGTGAAATAACATCCAGCTGACCCACCAGATCTTTGACACACTCCCCTGGTAAGGACATCCACACACTGAAAATCACTGAGATACCCTATTTTCTAGAGTTAGTCAACGTCCAATATAGAAATTCAAAGACAGTTTAGACTTCAATTCCTTTTGCAGACGTATGACAGAGAGAAGTCAAAAAAAAAAAAACCTTTTCCTAATGAAAATAATCTAATCTGATATCAAATGTTGCACGGACGTGGTGTAAATGGTTTTGAGCGACGGGGACGTTTCCAGGCTCTCTTGTGTGGCATTGGTTTACAGTGACCTAATCCTCACAACAAAGGGTGTCTCTCAGTCTCACATTGTCTGTTGGAAAAGACGAGGAAAAACCTGCCAACTGCCAGAGCGAGATATCCTCCCTGTTATCCCATTGTTTTTCTTCTCTGGGGTTACCCCGGCCCACAGCGCTGCGGTGACCTGCCTCCTCACAGGGCTGAGAACAGACGGAGGGGGCTGGCCTCCGGAGCCAGATCGCCGCCAACAGGTTATATCATTATTACGCTCCGTGTAGTTTCCAGGGACAGAATAATGGGGGAAGACGACCCACGTCGCTCGCTGTCTGGCCAAAACGACTCGGAGTCACTCAACGGTTTTTGCCTCCAAAGCCACTCGCTGAGTTTGTGAGTTCAGCGGTTGGTCATTAGTATATGTAAGAATATGAGAAAACAACATCCACTGAAAAAGCTCAAAGTTACTCTTCTTTTCTTTTTTTTCTTTTTTTTGTATGAAACCTTTCCGCACCATTGTCCCCTCGCAGATCTGTGTGCATTCAAACACGTCTGTACCTGTCAAGCTCCAACAGCTTTTGTTTTAGGCACAGTCTGGCTCTGTAGCCACCCTTATTATGACTCAGACCATGTGCTTACCTCCTTTTGTCAGACGGATTCTAAAGACGTTATGATGATGGCTCTTCTTGGTCGAGGCACTAACTAAGACCAAAGGCCCGATAGTGATGACTCTGCAGCTGAGGAATACTGCTGTTAAAGCACATTGTGGAAGCTCGGCATTACACTGATGGAGGATCTGACTTTGTTTGACCCACAAAGCATCTATTGATTCATGGCTTTACCAAATGATTTTAGCTTTGGTGTTAATGTTTCCTCTTCGACAGTGGTGTATCTGTCATGCTTAAAACATCAATCACTGTTATGAAGACACTCTGGCGGTGAAAGGATGGTAGAGTGCTCAGGGCGCACACCACACTTAATCCACGCCATGTTCGTTTGTTGTTTGTGGACGCATGAAAAATGATGAATTGAAATTTTATTATTCAAAGATGTCTAAATTGTAAATGGATGACAATGATCATATATGCCTGCACGAAGACCTCCCATCCAGTGATCGTGATGCTGTCAAATCAAAAATCTGAAATAAAGAAAGCACATAAACCTTCTTTGTTCATTTTCAAACTTAAACTCGGGGCTTTTAGGAAGTTATATTTAGGATTATTTTCAGATGTGAAAAGAGTACTGAAGATTTGTAATTGAGTAGAAGTATTTGTTTACTACACTTAATTGTTATTTTCACAAGTGAGCATCTGATTCTATTTCCTTCCATCAAATATAGCAGCATAACATAAATATAAGTACTATAGTAAATAAATTCAATGTAAAACATTTTTGTCGGTTAAAAAAATGCATTTCTGTCTACAAAAATGCAGAAGAATATGTCTGAATAATTCTGATCATGGGCATACTTCTTAACTACTTGCGATATCAAAAATAGATTACATGATGTAAATTGTACTCAAGTTTAAAAAAGAAATCTAAGTACCTGAAGATATTACTTAATTACAATAAAGTTTGTATTTGTAATTTGTTACTTCAATCTCTAGTTGTTTTCTTTTTTGCAAATATTACATTTATAGTAGGACCGTGGCACTTATTTATGTTGATAACATGTTTTCCATAAACCCAGGAAAATAAATGATCCAGTTAAGGTTTTTTTTTTGTGTGTGTCTTCATTCCAATTTCAAAGTCCTGACATTATAAAATAATTACACTCAGGGTGTTTCAGAGGAAGAATATCATTTACAGTTAGACTGTTGCCGATGACTCATATAATTACTGGTAATCTGCCACTGTTTAGTCGTGGAAAAATATGACATTTTCAGTATTTTTTTCCTCCATGAACTGCTTTGTCCACCCAGCTTTTCATATTACAAACATCTTTAGTTAAATAGGTAATTGAAGAAAATCCAGAACATTTACAAACGCAAAAACTGGTTTATTTCCTATAATTGTCTGCATGTTCATGAGTAACTGTCATGTCAGTTTTAGTTTCCTCTTCATCCAAAAGATTTAAAATTTTCTAATTATTTTCAAATGTTTACTTTCAAAGTGCTCAAGCGGTGTTACAGCTTTTCTTGCTACAAACAAGACCACTTTTACTGTTTAGACGAATCCGTTACCCACACTTTACTTTGCCAGGAATGTTGCTTCCGATTCCAGCATGTACAAAAAAAAAAAAAAGGTGCACAGTGCATGAGAAATGTTATCCAGTTCCAGGTTCGGTCTCCTGCCAGGTGTTAAAGTGCAAGAGCGAGTGCAGTATCAGGGGTCGCTCCTCCAGCATCAGCTTTCCTTTTCGTAGAAAGCTCGTCTCTCCTCAAATGACATTAGGACTGGTGCTGAAGTGATGGATTAGACCTCTGTGCCAGCATTACCTCAGCGCCCCTGCTTCACAACCATACACGCTCATACTCTATGAAAGAGAGCTTTACAGCTGTATAAAGGGCCGAGCCTGGGCTGTTTTTTTTCTTCTTTTGCTCCTGCATGGACGTGGATTCCGTTGAAACGCTGCTCTTGTTAGTGACGTCATTAAGTTTTTAAGTATTGCATTGAATTTCCAGAACCGCTGCATCATCGGTGGGATACGCATTTATTTTTACTGTGCCGAATTTATTTCATCGAATGAGATCATAAAGAAGCCGTGTTGTGTGTTTCACAGTTCATATTCATGCCGATTTATTTATTTATTTATTTTTTAACAAGCTCTAAAAGTGTTTGTTTTCTGGCTGCTTCGAGTCAGAAAGTACATTGGCTCCCGAGCAGATTTTCAATTCCTCCCCTCTCACCCTAATGTGACAGTGTGCTAACAGTAATCACACCAATTTCATCCAACCACTGGCAGATAAATTGCTTTGCATTGAACAGCCCAACGTTATTGAGTTGAGTGTCTTTTATGCTTCCTTTTCTCCAACAGAAAGAGATTCAGGCCATGAGCCAGTGCCACCACCCCAACATTGTTTCTTACTACACCTCCTTTGTGGTGAAGGACGAGCTGTGGCTGGTTATGAAGCTGCTTAGCGGAGGTAAGTGCACACTCTATGGTGTCCCTCAAAAGCTCTCTTTCTTTTAACTCGTCTGCTCTGGGTTTGTTTCTCTGCCTCACGCTGTGCCTGAATATCAGAAAAAAAGGCTAGATGAGTGATTCCCAGAGTGTGGACCCTGACGGTACTGAAGTTGGACAATAGTCATGAAAAATGCTAATAATGTTTTTATTATTAGTTATCTGTTGATACACATGCCACTCGTTGGTCATGCATGTAAGTGGGAAGCAGACTTCAACAGAACACTTGGATGTGTTGTGCTACTTTGCGACTTCAACGTTCCGGTGGAAGGAAGTGTAATAACAGCGTGATGATATAGTTGAGGGACGTCCAAATTAATAGTTTGTGCATCTGATATGCACTTTATTGCCATTGACCTATGTTCATCTTGAATTATTCAATTTCTTGAACAAATATTTCAGGGAAATTCCTCTTAATTCCTCGTGTTTTGATCAGATTGTGTATATTAGCTGTGCCCCTGAAGCTTTTGAGATTTTTCATATGGGCCGTGCGATTCTGAAGCTTGGGAAATCTCGGTTTAGATAATGGGGAGATAATTTGATCATGGTCATCATTTGCTAATGAAAAACAAATTACTGTCTGACAAAATGGCCTAAAAGATGTTGTGTTGATCCTGCTGGTCTTAAGTAAACATGCGGGTTCAGAATTCATCAGCTCGGGCCCGGAGAAGAGCCAGGCGACTCTTCTGCCTGCGATGTATTGCTGTGATTGTGGGGAATATAACAACATGGTTTCCCATTGTGTCCCCTGTGAGCTGCGGCGCTTTCTGAGCTTTAACTTCGTACAGCACGGGAACTAATGACAGGGCAGGGGTAATAACAGCCCACAGGCTGGCATCATGGCGTCCATGTGGCAGTGCTGCAATTAACTAGTGAGAGGAGTACGAGGAAGAGACCACCATGGAGACGGAAACCTCAGAAAGCAACAATTACATCCGGATCTGATTGTGTCGCTTAGTTTTATTTTCATCAGCAACGCTGACTGGAAGTAAAATGATTCGACTGTAGTAACTGCCGGAGTATTTGTGAGTCTGTCTCGACTGGCGAGGGAGGAAAAGCTTTTACACGAGACCTGACAGACACAAACAACACGCTGCTGAATGCCAAACACGACCAGAGCAGAAAGCAGTCAGATAATTTAACGCAGCAGCTTGATGAGAGTAACGGTCATCTGTTTACAAAGATGTAAAAAAAAAAAAGAAAAGAGAGAGAGACACTTATTTCTCTCCATGCTGCTTTCCATCTTGCACTGTCAATTACAGAAGCACAAGTGTACTCAGATGGAGCCACACACCAAATATTTACTTTTTATCTCCACCGGCCCTTGTTCTACTTCGCCCCCTCCCCTTAGTAAACAGCGGCCCACTGTAACGGAGAGTGCCCAGGTGGCATACCAGGCGTTCTGGGATACACTCGATCCATGAGTCCGTTTGGCAGCCGCCTCGCAGCTGTGCCCACCAAGCGACGCTAAGCGCCCACCGCCTGCCTCACAGCAGGAGCAGACACCACTTAAGACTCTTGTTCCCTTCATCGCAGTTAAACCCCGGATGTTAAATTTTATTGTGCGGCGTAATTAAATGACGGCCATGGCGACTTCTGCCAGGGAGACAGATCTCAAATGAGGCGGAGTTGATAGACCGTCACTCCACGGGGCAGAGCACACCAGCCTGGAGGATATCCAACTCCTGTCTCATCCTCCAAGCCGATGGAGCAGAAGAAATCCTCCACAGCCCGACCTCATTCCTGTCTTGTGTCTTCTGCTGTTGAACCACTGATCTGACAAGGCCCTGATGGGTTTGTGTGTTCAGTTTTTGGTTGGAAGTTGTGATATGATCAGGCAGTTGATTCCCATACCGACTGGTCTCATTCATACTTTAGAACTGAAATGGGCAACTTTCACTATAAGAGTACTCAAGGAAAATACATGCATGCATCGGGAGAACTATTAAAGTCCGCACATAGAAGCACCCAGACTCAGACCCACCACCTTCTAGCAATAATCGAGAGTGTTCAACACCATGTGGCCCAAACATGACAACTGATCTCATGAAAAGAACTAACTGTATGTTGATAACATCATCATGTATTCATTTGATACTCATCGCTGTGAAATGCACTGAGCGTCTTAAATCATATAGTAATATCTGGCTCTAATATCTATAATCCAGCTTTATCCTTCTATCACTTGTAAAACCAAAAGTCTATTGTTTTTGTGAAATTGGCTGCAAAGAATGGGGACGGTGTGGCCAACGGACCAGTTGCCCCAATGTCTGATTGAGCAGAATGTTTGATGGCATGCTAGTATCCGCTTGGTTAAGCAATATTCCCACATTTACTTCCGATCTTTGTATTGAAAGTGGTCACCATGGCATCCTGAGCTCAACTAAATAATTTGCACTGTAGGGAGAGACTATCATGTATTTAGCTGAGAGACAAACGTCTCTGACGGCATGCCCCTTGTGTTTTTGTGGCATATGTCAGTTGGTGCTAGAAGCTTTTGACCCTTACAGATGGCATATCATGCATGGTTTGGTCGGAGATACCGACATTGACTTGCACAGCCTCTGGGGTCGTGTACGCCACAGGCATGACGTTCCAGCGCAGAGGGGCCCTGATTGCAAAAGCTTCACCGCCTTCAGGTTTCACTCTCACCACAGTTGGACTCATCCTGTCATAAAGATTATTTTTACCATTTTTGTAACTAGTAATTATAGACTTCATACTACGGCGTGTCAATGAATCAGGAAATGTGACGGTTAATCTAAGGTTAACGTCACGTTTCTGCAAGTCTGGTAAAACAAGACACACACTGTATGTTTAAGACAGATGGATATTCAGTGGCAAAGTTTTCTTCCTCTGTGGACCTTCATCGGGTTTGCGATGCTTCCATCCTATGAAGAGCAATATTTATATGGATCACCACCACCTCGGCCAACAAGCTGCAGTATGTGTGCAGCCTTTGTTCTTTGAAGTAGGCCAACTAAACAGGACACATTTTGCATTGAGCTCAGTCAGTGTTGAATCACCTTGACCATAGTTTGGGAAACCACAGAGCAAAGAAGCTGAAGTGATTGTTAAAACCAATAGTTACCAACCCCAAGTAGCGTATCCTTTGACTGGTTCAAAGCATTTTCTTTTCATAAAGCATGCACTCCTTTGGTGAGAAATGTGCAACACCAACAAGCCTCTGAAAACTGACACATTCCACTGACAAACGTAACGCTGTTATACAAGTCAAAATGTCACAAACGCACATGTATATGTGTTACACAAACTTTTTTAACATGAACCAATTAGAGATTTTGTTTAGTGACAGACTTTTTAAAATATGTGGTTAAAATGTTCAGAAGTAGAAACTTAACTTCACAAATGTATTTTGTCCCCCCCCCCCTACATATTCACCTAAACGAGAAGAGATTTACTGTTGAGTGACTTCTCACAGGCAAATCTGTTCAAGGCCAAACCTGTAGAGTGGAGATTCAAAGTAGGTTATACTACAGACGGAGCGCTCCTCAGGAAATTCCTGTTCTGAATGTGACATGTGAACAACTGTTTCATTAGAGCGCCGCATAACCTGTCACTGGCAGAAACTCCAGAGAACTGAAAAGCCACATGGACAGAATCTGAGTCATGCCAAAGGGAGCGGAGGAATGTGGCTTCGGAGATTAATATGCAGCTTTCCTCCGACCTCCCATCGCTGCTGCAGCACTCAATCAAGGGCCACACAAAGTGGAGCCCTGCTAAAGGCATATTGTTATTGACTCTTTGAATTTAGCATATGAAAAGACCCTGCTCAAGTAGGAGCCAGTGGATTTGCCACATCATGGTGTGTTGCTCAGTTGCTGCCAAAACGCTGACAGGGAGCTGTGAGCGAGGCTCCAGGTTCGCTGAAAGAAGACGGTTGTTTTCTGCTCAACATGAGAAGTGACTTCTGTTCAGTTTCATAGAGAATTGTGGGGGCTTCTTTTAGAATTATCCATGAAGTCCAGTTTTATGCCACCAGTGTGGCTTGCTGCAGACCCGCCTATGCCCCGCCTTTACTTGCCTCCTCCAAATTCACTTGGCATTCCCCAGTGGCCTTTAGCATAGTTGGCACCAGCTCTCCTCTCCTTCGTCCACCTCCCGTCCTCTCCCTCATCTTTTTTTTTTTTTTTTTTTTTTTTTAAAACACTCGCTCATCTTCTCCTTTGGTCTCAAAGCTCCGGCTCGGCACAGAGGAACGGAGAGGCTATGAAAGGTGATTTCTTGGATGAAGTAGAGTCACAAAGCGCAACGGGAAACTGTTAACTCTGTATGCTCACAGTTTTTTTTCTTTTAAGCCATAAATGCGGAAGAGATTTGACTCCTACACTACGGAACTGAAATTCTGATTTTGCTGCGCTGACGAGCTCCACAGGGCAAACTGCTGTCGGTTATTATTCACTTATTCCTGCTGATTTGTATAAACTCGTCCTCTGTGGTCATGCTCTGTTCAAACCAGGCCAACAGGTGTCATTTGTCCTGCCTTTCCCCTGCAAGATGAACTTTTTAAACTGTTAACGTGTCAGTCAGTGTCACCATACTGAAATAACCTAATGAGGCGTGAAGAGTTCAATCAGATGCTTCTGAAAGAGGCTGACAAGGCTGGCATTTAGTGATTCCCCGCAGCATCATGCTGCGTGTGCGTTTGGCTCCACTTAAGGACCTTTTCCCGGCGCTACCTCAGCCTGAAGGATGATCTGTGAAAGTGTTTACGAAGCACTATTTGCTTTAGGCTTTACTCATGTTGATTATCAGTTTTCCCCCTGAAAGAGTTGGACATCTCTGGCAAACCGCTAGTTTTCATACTGGAAACATAAAGTATGTCACACAGCAAATGAGATACAGTGTCCCTTGTTTAAGACCAAAATCTATTTTCTCAGTTGCATGTTGATGTAGTTTTATTCCTTTTTTTTTTGTATTTTGTGATTCTTTCTTGGTCCACAGTCGGAATGTTAATGGTGATTCATTTCCTTGATTAAGACTAGTCTAAAAGAGAAAACTCTCAGTCAACAGTAATTTAGCACAATTGAGATTTTTTTAACCTTTTCACTGAAAACATTTCACTTGGTCATCACATGAATGTCCCCAATTAGGCACAGGGAGAACATGCAAGCGCTGCACCATTGTAATGTCCCAGAACTTTGCATCATCTGTTTCTTTCTTATTTTAAAAAACTTTTTTTGGGGCTCTTCACAGAATAAATAATAATAATGAAGGACATGTTTGCAGGATTAGACCAGAGTTTATTGGAAGTATAAAAGGAACGGATTCCTGCAGTCCTTGGTCCAGGCTTGGTTAGCGCTTGCTGCCTGTTTTCAGTCTTGATTTTTAGCTTTGTTCAGTGGCTTCAGGCAATGGCGTCACACTGAGTGTAATGTCTTTGCCATCCATCGTTTTCCCAATCTGTTGGAAGCGAAGCAAATTAGCACATACCTTAAAATGTCAAACTTCTTCTCTAATGGTTTAAAGATAAGGTCGGGCCTCTAACTTCCTGTCTCCAGCCGAGGAAAGTTGCGAGGTGCGGCATATCAACTGTTTGATGACTTCCTTGTGTAATCGCAGGTTCATTTGCTGGCTCATTAGGGCTACATTTAAGCCTAATTTGGTCTTGGGTTATAGCCACTGACTCCGCTTCCCTCGACTCCTTCCTCATTGTCACCTGTCACTTCTCGTCACTCCTTCTGCTCCCCCTCGAGTCGTTTCCGACTCGGAGATGAAAATCGGTGCCGAGGCAGTAAAAGCGGAGCAGAACTGTGTGTGTGCAGGAGGAACAGAAGAGGAAAGAAATCAAACAGGCTGCCTTTTCTCAATGAGCTTCAAAGAGCTGTCACATCAGCGATGCGCGGCTACACTGTTCTTACGCTCTCACTCTCTGCCAATTCATTCACTCTTATGGCCGCATGAAACAGCACTATCTCACACACTCACACACACACCCTTGTACATCAAGGATGCTATTTCCACCTTTCTGCATCGGTCCTCTCTCGCTGGCTCTCTCTCTCTTTTTTCCGGTCTTTGTGTCGTTCTGTCGCCGAATCACATTTTCTGCTGTGCACCATCACTGAACCCGTTGAACTCACCGTCTCTGCCCCTCTCCCTTCTCGCTCTGCCTCTCTCCGTCTCGCTTGTGTCTCCGTCTCTGCAATAACACCGTCTAGTCTCAGGTGGCCCATCATCGTCGGCTTCCCCCGGGCGATGCAGTGAGCGCGCGGCTGCATGCTGCAGGCGAGGACATCCTGAAATGATTGAGCAAATAAATATCTTTGCACCCACCCCTCGGCCTGCCGCAGTCTTTAAAATTCAATCAATTTAATCCTGGAATTGTCTCGAACAGTTTCTGGACCTTGAAGGGGCCATTTCCGGCTTTTGTCTTCACGCGTCGTGTGTGTGTGTGTGTGTGTGTGTGTGTGTGTGTGTGTGTGTGTGTGTGTGTGTGTGTGTGTGTGTGTGTGTGTGTGTGTGTGTGTGTGTGTGTGTGTGTGTGTGTGTGTGTGTGTGTGTGTGTGTGTGTGTGTGTGTGTGTGTGTGTGTGTGTGTGTGTGTGTGTGTGTGTGTGTGTGTGTGTGTGTGTGTGTGTGTGTGTGTGTGTGTGTGTGTTCGAGAGGCAGAGACAGACAGTGTCGCAGGGGGATGTTTGTGTTGGGGTATCACTGCACCATAATACAGCTTGTCAGTAAAGTTCTTTTGATTCTCCGTTTTGTGCCCGTTCACCAGGGCAGCCCAATTTTCTGTCATAACGACTGCAAATGCTGGACCTCTTTTCAGAGGGACGCTCTTTATTCTTTGCAATGTGACACAAAGGAAATCGTACACTGACAGCAGTCTGACTTGTCAGCCAGAGCGCTCCTTTATGCAGGCCTGTGGAGCCACAGTGACCGGTCCCTTTTGAGGTGGTCTCTTATCAGAGCTGCACCAGTTCTCCATTCAGGGATGACAAAGAGGACAGTTTGACTTTTAACCTCCGATGTCAACCTGCACTCTTATTGTTCACGCACCTTTCTGCACAGTTCCACAGCCAAAGCTTAGTTGGTTGTACTGAGTGTTTACTTTATTAATTTGAGTGAGCGTGGCACACTAAATATTGGAGATGACATAATGAAGTCAAAGCCTGAAGCTGTTTAATCTTTGTACAAATACATGTGTGACTCTATCGCTAGCAATGCTGATTTTATAGGGTATAAACTTTGTTTAGATCTATAATCCAAAAACTGTCTCTCCACTTTAATTCAAAATCATTGAACCATGTCCCAAAAAAATTGTCCCTTGAATTAAAGTGTTTTATCAGTCCTGAAAAGGTATAAAGAGCACTGTGTGAATACTTTATGAAGGGTGGATTCACTTAAAAATACATTGGTGATTCTTTGCTCCAACCTTCGGCCACTGGTTTGTCTTGGCATCACCAAATTAAAACGTCATCATGGGGATATTATTCTCTTCAATGACAACTTTTTTGTCTGGACGTGGAAAAATCTTCTTGTGTACGATTTTAATTCAAACAATACATGTTTGCACATAAACTATCTTCTGCCAGTGCACACAGGAGGTATGTGTGCTCATAAACAAAGACTTGATTTAGAAAAGGCTTTGCAAATAATGTAAGCTGCCCCGAGGCGTTGTGTTTTCCGTGCAGGAGAATGAACATCATTTAAAATTGTTTACTCAACCCGGCATTTTTCAAATGTAGCCATTACGTAATGGTTTCTGTCTTCTTCCGTGCTGAACGATCTCAAATGCTGTTTTTGAAGTAAGAAAAAAATAACGCATGTCCTAATAAGTTTGCCCTTTTCATCAACCAACTGTTTGCGTGTTTCCCAGGCTCCGTGCTGGATGTGATCAAGCACATCATCTCACGAGGCGAGCACAAGACGGGCGTCCTGGACGAGGCCAGTATAGCCACAGTGTTGAAAGATGTGCTGGAGGGCCTGGAGTACCTACACAAGAACGGGCAGATCCACAGGTAATGTGACTGCTCACCCTCCATACTGGCACCATAATGACACTGAAATTGCGATATTTTGTTATTTTTAATCCATTCAAGTTCATGGAGCAAACACGTGCAACTTTGCACTTAATCTGTTCTCAGTTGCTTCCTGAAATAGTGAATATGTCTGTCTGTGACCTCAGCAGTAATTATAGTGGATATTTTGTGCGTGTGAACATTTTTAGAGCTCAATAATTCAGATGTAATACATCATTACAAGGCTACGGGCTTCCAATTCAGAGGAGAGCCGTATATTTCCAAAGAGTAAAAGTGTGCATTTCCATTTCAATGAGAAATGTTTTTTTTAGCCTTTCTTGAATTGAATGTTCTCAAGAAGCACATTTTAAAACATTAGAAGGCATTTCTGCATAATACGAATTCCTTCTGTCTGTAGATTTATTACTCTTTATGTAATGGCATAACATTACAATGACTAATAACATCATTATAACATTATGTTGTAAATTTTACATCTTATTGAATTTATAAGAAAAGAAATCAATATGGATTCATTCATATTCTTAGCACGTGGTTAAATTCAAAATACAGTGTATGGAAGTGGTTGGCATTCCTCGTCATATCAGGCAGATGACTGCGCCAAAGAATTTCTCTGACAGCTGCTTTCAGTTGTAAAGGTCAGGGCCGATACTGGCTCGGTACATACATGAAGCAACATACTTCACCATCTGTGACAAATGCTCCAAAAGACAAGGAGGTCGTGATGAGTTTATTGCTTTCACTCATTGACTTGTCATGAATGAAAATCAGTCCAGTCATTTTTCTATTTTAAATCACTTTTAAATTTGCGTATAGAATAAAAAAGATCTTGTTGTCTTCATATTGCAGGACTTGAAGACTAGAAACTGAAAGACATCTGAAAGTAGCTAAAACTTCCAAGCTGATAACATTACTTTATTAGTATGCATTAGTGAAATGTGTTAATGATAGATTTGCATGCCAGGGGAAATCCTGAAAGCTCTCCTTTAAGCCAGTTCAAGACTCGGCTAAATCCTCCTGAACTCGCGAAGTTGCAAAGAATTGTGAGCCGTCATAGCACTTCCCATGTATTTAATATTCATCAGTCACGTTTTCATTTGCCTCTGTTCTCCCAGCGGCTCTCGCATGAGCCTGGGTCAGGCTACATGTGTAAATAATGCATTGTTTCTTGGCGTGGTTAAGTGCTCGGCTGCTTTCAGGGCAGCTTAGCAGTGACAAATAGAGAGGGAATATATTGACCCTGCATGCTGATGAGGAATGTATTGTCATCAGATGATTATAGCAGAAGATTATATCATCAGCTCATTAGGGTGTTAATCAGAAAACTGCTGTGTCCTATGGAGACTATAAGGAGAGATGTAAGGAATAGGTGTAAACACTGTTTAAATTACTCCGTTAATTAAAAGGAAAATCTGCCGCAGAAGGCGAGTATCTACCTCCAGCACAATGTGACAAGGTTATCGTTCAGTGCCGGGAAGAGGGAAATGTTTTTCCTCTCTTAAACCTGTCTTTAGCACTGTGCTCGCTCTAAGGAGACGTTGGGGAATTGTGCATAGATCATTCCTCACATCAGTCCGTCCCCAGCTCGGTAGGTGTGATTTGTGAGAAGCAAAATATGGAGCAATCCCCCCAGCGGTGAGAAACGTTGACATGCTGAGAGCGGAGGGCCCTCTGTCAGTTGATCGGTGTCTGCTGATGTAAATATGCGCATATGGCCGTGAGCGTTCGCCCCGTGTAAGCTGGATCATATGAGTCTGAGCCTCAGGCCAGGGGTGAGCAGAGAGTCAAGAGGGTGAGGCAATGTAGGGAGGGAGAGAGGGAGGTATCACATGATACGTTCCATCCAG
The DNA here is from genome assembly GCF_963383615.2 of Lipophrys pholis. Taxonomy (NCBI): domain Eukaryota; kingdom Metazoa; phylum Chordata; class Actinopteri; order Blenniiformes; family Blenniidae; genus Lipophrys; species Lipophrys pholis. The sequence continues at coordinate 10,818,624 of NC_137648.1, forward strand.
CCAAAGATGGTCAAAAAGCAATTAGAGTCCTACGGCCCCGGCTCTCAGCTGGACCAGAGACATTTACCACAAGACGGCGAACTGCTCCACCTTCTCATTCACAGCATCTCGGGAAAGTCAGTGATTCAATGGTGACACTTGTCCTCTAACTCTAACAGCAGGTAGACACCATACACGGGACATGAGAATAAAAACATTAAATGTGCACTTTGCAGCGAAATGAAACAAAACAGGCTTGTGAGACAGCAGGGATGTTATGGTCACCGTGAGCTCTTCTGTGGAGCCTCACTTGACTCATGAAGGAGGTGGGAAGGCTTTGCCCCGCAAATTATTTGGCGTGTGGTTTTCAGTATTCATCAGGTCAGAGCCGTGTCTGGGAACATAAAGGCTTTTGTTCATTTACAGAAAGTCTATAAAACTGGGAATAAGAGAGGAAGAATAAAGAATAAGAATATATGTATATATATATATATATATATATATGGTAAGTATAGGAAAGATAATTTGTTGGCCCAAAGGGACTTCGTAGAATCAGAGAGCAGGTATTTCATCCCCCCCAGGAGGCCCACAAGGCAGCTAATAAACCCTCTTTTATGGGTCTGTTTGGGCCACTGTGAGCCTGGCACCAGGATATAATGTCATCGGAGGTGACCCGGCGGAGCTGCCTGATGGAGGAGCTGCGAGATGAAAATGATAAATCTTCATGACAGCTTCATGCCGTGGCTGTTCCCACCTGGCTACTGACCGGCTATCGTTTCAGTCGGTTGTAACTATGACGAGACCACACATATCCCCTTCGCTTCTCAGTGTGTTTAGGTTGCATAACGCCTCTTAGTTTGAGGCTTCGTTTTTGAATTTTGGCTTGAAAAGTGCCCTGACAAACACAAACAAACACAATGTGCTTGTTATTCTTCAGGCTCAAGCCCACCTGCTAATATAACATATGGCTGGATAACTACTAGGAACTGGGACTTTTCTTTCCTTTTTTTGTTTTACCCGCCTGCTACACTATTTCTTTGAACTTGTATGGTGCATTGTGTCACCACCTCCTCCTTCTCCCTCCTCCTCTTCCTCTCCTGTGAATGTTAATGACTGTCTGCACTCTGCAGCCTTTTTCTCTGAGCATTACAGTCTGCTGCAGTGAAGCACAGCCCCAATGGATCGTGAATGAGCGCAGAAGGCGAAATCACATCAAGCTTTCTAATAAATGTGTTGTCTTTTATGACGGTTGAGCTTAATGAAGTGAAAATCTTCTCTGAGGAAACTGAAGTGTATTGAATTAGCTTACAATATTTCAACATACATTTCGTATAGAAAGTGAGAACTGGGGAAAACACTGAGGATGTGATGGCTGGGATCCAAAACTTCACACTCCGGATTCAGCTAAAACAGAATTTAATTAGTAGTTATCGTTTAAACTCTCTCACCCCGCAGACTTGGACTTATTTATGAACCGGACTTCCAAACAATGTGCCCGTGATCTTTTTATGTTGCCAGCGATGTGATTGTAGGGCTGTCAGAATTCATCCGTCTGGGAATGTGTCAGCGACTACACTGTTAATTGTTTAGAAATCTTGAACATTCCCCGTGCTCAGATGATTGTTGCTTGCTTGCTTGATCTAAAGCTGTCGTTGGGTCCAGTGAAGCATTTGTATTCAGAGCAGCCGTGGCTCCCAGGTTATCCTGATTTGGGGAACTCAGTATGTTGTACTATCCTGAGGAGAGTTTGTTGTTTCAAGTGCTAATTCGCTACGTGCGACATACGTTTTCAAAGCAGTAGATGAACCAACCCCCTCATAGACCTCGACTCACATTGAAGCTTTTCCACACAGGTACAGTCCTGAAAAGATCAAATATTCCATTTCAAGCTGTTGCAATAATGGCCTGTCGATGATTAATTGGAATGACCACACTGTAGTGAGGCGACAAAGACTCAGCAGTAACGTAAATATGATTATTGCTTGCTTGCATCACACTCTGAAGTAGTTCGGCTATAACACCTGAAGATTGCAAAACAAAAAGACACATGCCAGCGAACAACAGGCAGATGACGCTACAATTCAAATGGTCAACAAACAGAACACAGAGAGGAAAGTGAATGGTCTGGTTTGTGGCAAAACAGTTGGGGAACATTCCCATCAGGTCCACATCGACACTCATCTTCTGGAGACTCTTTTGTAGTGGGACGATCAGGTCATAACGTCATGTCAGGACAGGACAGCGAGTTTACTGAACTCTTAAGGCCTCCACATATTTCAGGTTTGGGATGAGGTAGAACAAAAAATCATAGTTGAATCCCAATGTACAGTATATACGAACGAACCTCCAGACTTTGTGATGCTGTCATGATAATATGGAGCCTTGTCTCTGAGGAAAGTCTTCAGGCAGTACAGGGAGCCAAAAGACAATATGGTACTCACAAGGTGTGGCTCATGTTATGTGTGATGATTGTGTCGAGGATTAAGGTTGAGAGTTTGCTCAAACAAGTGACTAACATGGCTTTAAGCTCCTGAACCTGTTGGATATTGACTTCTGTTGGGCTAAAATTATCCAAATAGTTTTTTTTCTTCTTTTACAGCTCGTCAGCGTTCTGGTATGTTTCTGAGAAGGAGCCCTTAATCTGCTTCTGATTCGTGGAGAAATGTACCAAGATGACGAGTTAGCAGAAGTTAGTGTTTACCTGTCCTAAACCGAACTCCTAATACAAATATTGGACATCATGAGCTTTTGGTAGAAGCTGAGTTTGAAGCAGCAGAAGACGTGACTGGGACCCCTGTGGGAAGGGCAGCGCTTGTGTAAATGAGGCAAAGTATTTTGGGAGAGCCCCAATACTTGTCTTTCAGCTTTAAGTGGTCCACTCTGCTCCTCCCCTCCAATCCTTAAAAAGCAACATCTCCAGTTACCAGACGTAATTTATTCCTGTTGTACCAACTAACAGAGCGAAGACGATATTCTTTGAGGGGGAAAACAAAAAAAATGAGCGCAAGAAAGTGTGATTTTATGTGACCTGATATCACCTCACTGTTATATGTCAGGGCAGCGACGTGACAGCGGGACAAGCTGGGGAGTCACCGAACACAAACTACTCACACTTCCAACGGTGGCTTTGCGACACCAATAGCAGAGGTTGTCTTGTTCATTTTCATCGGCGCTTTCTTTTCCTCTCAAGTGTGACAGTTACACAATTGGAGAGATGTAGGATGCAAATGCACCTCAGACTTTTGCCATCGATGCACATGCAGCTCATTTCGTCTGAACTGATAAGTGAAAGCCCTTTTCTTAAAGAGGGCATTGATGCAACGAATACCCTGTTCCGTGTTGTATGATCATCTTGCTGTGGATATTTGTCTTAGTGCTGTTGCCATTTTGACCTGCCCTGGGAATCCCCATCTTTTGCTCTCAATCTGTCATATATGCAGTCTCCCTCCCTCTAGAACCCGGATTTCTCAAAGGTTATCTTTATAATATATATTATAAAGGATATTAAGCTAAACCTGTGCCTTCACCTCTTTCATGTTTAAGTTGATATAAGGCTCTTATAGATGAGGAAACACTAACAGGTCTGTTTGCAGACCCTGTGCTGTGCTCTTTGCTGTGTGGGTTTAGCTAAAACTATGTAGGAACCTTATTTTCTATTCATTTACAGTCATTTCTTCACTGGACTCATCCAACTACTTTCACACTTGCAAACTTTTTACTCTAGTGCCTCCATGTGGCAGCTAAACAAACTGCCTACTTCTTTGTGCAGCGGCTCCTTTTTTCATTTGTCTGGTTTCAGCACTTTTTTTCAGAGCAACCTCGGGCTAATTGGTGCAGATCTGTTGGGTGTTGTTCAGTGGTGGTGTAACAAAAGACAGTGTCCATGTTGACTTCTTTTTTTCCTAATGGCCTTTCTTTAATTGGCACATACCTTTTCAGTATGCTGACCAACTGTTAAAAACTGCCCGGCACCCATTGCAGCTCTCCGGCCATCTTTACTTTTTATGTCTCCGCCTTCCACTGGACCCTTCATGAAAATCTGTTGCGATGACAACTGTGTCTGGCCGGAGAGATGACAGTAATAGCTGCGTGTGGCAGACAGAGCAGGTAGACAGGCAGGTAGACAGGCAGACGGCTGCCCTTGTCGAATCCTCTTATCACCACCAGGGGAGGCTGAGCAGGGATGATCAAATTAACAGCCGACTGTGTGTGTCTGCGATAAAGTCTTAAAGGGTAAACATAAAAAATGAAGTATGAAACGATGAGAGGTTGCTGATGTTGTTCTAAGATGACGATGTTGACAAATACAGGCGACTTGAGTGTCTGACACCGTTGTGAAGGGATGAAAAATTCAATCATTCACATTATTCTAATATTAAATGTAGCTTTGTGTTCATGCTTATGGTTTTATCTGTGTGTCAATCATTCTTGGTTTTGACACCAGTGTGTGAGTGGCATTTGTGTGATGTACAAATTGTTTTCTTGTCTTCCTCAGAGACCTGAAGGCTGGAAATATTCTCCTCGGGGATGATGGTTCAGTGCAAATTGCAGGTACTTGCCTACAAGGCACCACCAGCTTTCATCAGCTGTCACCATTGACCTAGATTAGTTGTGTGGGAATGGATGATTCCTTCTACCTTTTGCTGCAGCCTCACTCTGTTACACAGCTGCCTCAGTGTAATCTGCGGCATAAAATAGTTATGTGGACAGTAACCTCATTGACCTTTTTTGTGTCCATTGTTTGAATTTTGTCTCGCGTCTTTCTTCTTTCAGACTTTGGCGTCAGTGCCTTTCTAGCTACAGGTGGCGACATGACTCGAAATAAAGTACGCAAGACCTTTGTGGGAACACCGTGCTGGATGGCCCCCGAAGTCATGGAGCAGGTTTGTCTGTTTGGGTTTTGTTACTCCAGTATGGAGGGATTTTTCAGTCTTCATAACTTATATCCAGATGAGAAATTATATAAATTGTTTTGCAATTTGATTATTGCTTCTAAATTTTGGCATAAAATGTGATCGAATCAACAAAGACTGAAAACTTGGTTGCATGATACGAGAAGGGGTTACTAAGTCATGTCAAAGCTTTAAGTATTCACGAGTCCACAGTTGGATTGATCAAAGAGTACACTGGTACTTAAATCAATACTGGGAAACTGTTCCTTGAACTCATTCAACTCAGTTTAATTGTTGGTGAAGAACATGTAGCTTTAAATTTGTACATTATCCCTGTTACAGTATTGTACACTGCAAGGATTATCAATGGGGATAATCCGTTTGGACATAAGATAAGATAAGATATCCTTTATTTATCTTACATGTGGAGAAAGTTGCAGTGGTACAACAGACATGATCGTAAAAAAGAAAAGAAACACACATAGCAGAAACTAAAAAAACAGATAAAAATACAATATAATGAATAGAACATCCACTAGCTTTAGCATGGTAGAGGTTTTGTAATGCAGTGGGACGATGACTCTAAACATGGAATTAAATCTGCTACCCAAGAAAAAAAAGCCTTGTCCTTTTGGAGTCCTTCAATGAGAACCACTCCAAAATGTGGAGTGGCTCGGGCAAATGTCTGAATCCCAAACAGAGGCTGTGGACTCAACTCAAGTAAACCATTCACTGCGAACATCTGATGAATGTGGCTGAACTCGAGCAGGTCTGTGAGACCCAATGATCCAAAATTTGATCTTGAGCATTCCACAGCTCTGAGTTGATTGAGCCTTTCAGAGGAGGTTCAACCACGTGATTAGCCAGAGTTTTCTCACTTCTTCCAGGACCACTGCAATGTTAGTGGCTCTGTTCAATAAATGCCTATTTCAATAGTTAGAGTGTCTTCGTAAAGATTAAGTACAGTCATCCATATTTCATCCATATTTGTGCCAGATACTGGTCATGTTTTCTGTACAGAAAAAGCAGAAGATTTCAAAAAGATCATCCATTTTCATGCCAAAACTCGAATTGTTGTTTTTTCTTCTTCAGGTGAGGGGTTATGATTTCAAAGCAGATATTTGGAGTTTCGGGATCACGGCCATTGAGCTAGCAACAGGAGCTGCACCTTATCACAAATACCCACCGATGAAGGCAAGGCAGTCCAGCACACCTCATAAATGAGACTGAAACGATCAGAGTCGGCGAGTGACACTGACAAGTATGGCCGTGTGCATAAAGAGAGTGATGTGGTGTCTGCAGGTTCTGATGCTGACGCTGCAGAATGATCCACCATCTCTGGAGACCGGCATCGCAGACAAGGAGATGGTGAAGAAATACGGCAAATCCTTCAAGAAGATGATCTCTCTGTGTCTACAAAAGGACCCAGAGAAAAGGTGTTTTACTACATAGTTGCTTTCATTGTCCCAAGTGCGGTCACTTTGTTCCACCATGCTTTGTAAAACAAATACTCTGCAATATTCCCCCACAACAGAACTAATGCAGTGTCATTCCGACTTTTTTTTTTTTTTTTTTTTCCAGGCCAACATCTTCAGAGCTGTTGAAGCATAAATTCTTTCAGAAAGCAAAGGTAGGTGGTTGAACTCCCCCCCCCCCCCCCCGGACTTCAGTGAGTCGGCATCATTCCTGCAGCTGAGCAGGTTGATGAGTGAAAGTGTCTGCTGCGTTTTCCTGAGATGTTGGTGTGGTTCTGGGCACTTGTCAGTGTGTCTGTCCGAAGCTGAGGTCACTGCAGCATTCCTCTCTCATTATTGGCCATTTAGAGTTGTTTGTAACAAAAGAGGGGATAAGCAGTCAAACAACTGGAGCGCTGGCTCAACAAGTCACATAAAGTAGTTGGCTTGCTGGACGTGATCCTTCTCAGCTGCAGCAATACTCGGCATGTACAGCGGGGGGCGTGCGTTATCATTTTCAAAGCAGACGCACTGGCGCTACAGTACAAATGAAGAAGCTCCAATCTTGTATGAGCCAGCTGAGTGAATGTTAGTCAAACAATCACTGTAGTAATTCATTTGCTGTTTTAATTATAAAGCCTTCTTTCTTTATTGCTGATGTTTGCAGGAAAGAAGTAATAACTCTACAGTAAACAAAAGGTATTCAAGTGATACGAGTATCGGTAAACTTTCCCACAGAAGGTAATCTTGTGATTGGATTAAAAACAAGTGCTGACCGGACACGCGCGCTTAAAGCTGTGTGGTAACCAGCGAGCACGAAGTTCTGCACTTTGATCCCTTGTTTTGATTTCCTTCATGTGATCAGACAGTTACTGTAATGTGATTGAGTCGAGTTGCACACTCTTTAATGTCAAAGGGGTTTTTCAATTAAATCCTTCATTTGACAACCAGAGTGGTGAGGTGCTCTTTGTTGGGCAATTACATAACCCTAAGCATTTATTTCCCCCGTTTGCAGACTCACGAGTATTTACACGAGCGGTTACTTCAGCGGGCGCCCACAATAACGGAGAGGTCGAGAAGGGTAAGATGGCAAAGGTTTCGACACACAGCCTGTGCTTTATGGCTCAGGATGACGGCCTCAGTTGTCCGAATATGTGTGCATCAGGTACGTCGAGTGCCGGGCTCAAGCGGGCGGTTGCATAAAACAGAAGACGGCGAGTGGGAATGGAGTGATGATGAGCTGGATGAAGAAAGCGAAGAAGGCAAAGCCGCCGTCGCAGCCTTAAGGGTGAGCTGGATCTGCTGGGGTTTTCCATTCCTATGAACACATTAACACATGTCGTTCAATCTTTGTACTGTGTTGATATTGCCTTTCTCATGTCCGTGCAGTAGCATGTCTGTCCATTGTCTCTCCACTGAGTCTCCCTCTGTGTGTGTGTGTGTGTGTGTGTGTGTTCTGTCTGATGGCCAAGGAGCAGCAGGTGAAGCCTGTTAGCGCCCCGAGGCGACAAGTGCGCTTCTCCCTCCCGCTCGAGCTGCCTACGTCCAGGGTTGTTCACTTGCCACCATAATACAGATGGCATTCCCCTAACAAGGAAGGACTCTCACGTGTTTTCTGGGGCAGCATGTGACACAGTCAAAGGCCAGGGAGGACAGATAACCTGTAGATTGTGGGCGGGGTGGCGAGGGATTTCACTCATGTGCGCTAGAGAAAGCCTGTAGGAACTTTACGCAGCGAGTGCTTTTTTTTTTTTTTTTTTTTTTTCTTCGATGACGTCTCATTTCAAACGCATACATTTTGCCTCAGATGACCGAAGAAGGAATGTCTTCCGTTTCCAAGCAGCAGATCACATGCGTGTGGAATTTGACTCGCAAATCAGCCCAGTAACAATAAATTAGTCAGTGCTGTGGGCAACTGTTTAAAGAGTGACATTGTTTGACAACGGAGGGAATTAAATGTGGAAAAAAGAGAAAAAGAAAAAAAAAAATCACTGAAGTTTAACCAAGATTAAAGGTTAAATACGTAGTTTTGTTAGACTGGCAGTAATAGTTTTGTTTAAGAAGAAATTACATAGTCAAATAAGTGAGAGTTGCTCTTCCTGGAAGCCATCTGTATTTCATTTCTTATTCTAAATCCCTTTCATTTATATTGACCGAATCATGTTTAATAAAAACAAGGCAAGCCACATTGGCCTTGTAAGTGATCCGTGCACTAATGACCATCAGCCTTTTCTTTTCTTTTTTCTCACCATGTCTCGGCTCCTTTACTCGCCTGCTGCTTTGTAAAAACGCTTGTTGTTGGCAAACTGAACTTCTCAGATCGTTGAACGTCCCACATCACAGTGCACGTTAGATGCCTTCATCAATATAACTATTGAGGCCGTGAATAAATCCTGGTGCGAAACACTGGAGTCTGGATGAGAAACAAATGCAGACTGAATCCTCATGAGACCCCTGAGCTGATGCTCTCTGTCCCATCAGCTCAGAAGTCTCGTTATGTCCCGTCAAGTGAGTCAGTTTGTCTTCATTCGGCTGTTTCCGCTCACCTCTGTGTTCCTTAAAGCTGGATTTACCTTCTTTTTTTCTTTTTTTTGGGTTCTTTGGTTTCTTGCAGATTCATGAAATTAATGGGACTCTCACCTGATTTTACAGCCACTTTTACTGCTTTTCTGCTTTTCAAAAACTAAAAATGAAAGCGCCGATCCAGAGTTTGTGTTGTCACTCGTTTACAACTTTATCACCGACATGGAGACGTCAGGCTTCATCGCTCCAATCTTCAGTGACTATTGAATCTACATGTATGTTTATTAGATGCAGGGTCTTTCGATTAGATTATCATGTAGTGATAATAATGATTTCTACTCAGAATTCTATTGAATCTGATTAATCTTGGTGCTTCATTTCCAAATATTCTGAGACGATGTCCCTGATAATCTTCTACTTCACATATTTCTGTCAGCTTAGTAATAATCAAATCACTGGAGCGTCACAACATGTGATACTTTTGATACTGAAACACATTAAAAGTAATTAGTATTGGGAAGGAAAACTGAGGAACGTAAACGAGTGAGCTGTTATGAGCTGTTTAATTTGCTCTCTCTCTGTGTGTGTGTGTGTTCTTTGCGTCTCCTGCAGTTTTTGCTCTGCTGAAGCCGTCACAGTTAAAGTCCTTCTCTTATCGTCACCTTCTTTTCTTGCTTCCCAAACAGTCCCCCAGAGTGAAGGAGGGATCACAGAATTCAGAGGTGAGTGTAAAAGGGCCGTGTTTTCATTTACAGTAGCACTTATGTCCTTCAGCACCATGGTTTAACGGTCTTGGATCATTCGGGGTAAATGTAGATTTTGACAATCTGCATAATCCAGGTTTAGGTTCATTAGTGGTGTTTTTTTATTTTTTTGCTTTTCCAGATGTTGTAGCTACATATAGTTTAAAAATAAAAAAAATCCAATCTTATATTCAGATCAGTATATAAACATAATTGTTAAATTGGAGAAATGAACCAACATTCACTGTCGTTCACCTCCAGGTTTTCCAGACTCCTGAACCTTTAGGCAGCCAACTCCAGCCAACAGCTGCTGGTCAGGCTGAACTACCTCAGGCCACAGGCCAACTTCTCCTGCAGCCCACACCGGTCAACACTCAATCCACTGCCCAGGCTGCGTCTCCTGCTTCTGCCGCTGCTCCTGCTCAGGTCAGTCTGCACAGCTCGGCCGTCTCCTCGACCATGTTTTCCGCATTCAGCTCGCAGGGAGCTGCAGTCCGTCTCAGCTGGCACCTTGTACACCGAACACCAATTTCAAGTTACCCACCCTCGCAAGCCCAGCCTGGACTCAAACCGGGGACCTTTGCTATGAGTACTAACTAAAACCCAGCCAACACAGTTTCCAAACATTTTGCCTCAAAGTTGGAAACACCGCGGTAACATCTTGTCACCGGTTGTGACGCCAACAGCTCCAGAAAATGCTTCACGTTGAAAAGCAACAAATAAACTGAGTGAAGTTTTAAATTAACAGAAGATGAAGATTGATTAGTTCTTTATTTATATCAGTCTTTTTTGAGAGACAATAATCCTTTCTTTCGCAATTTGTGTAATAAACCTTTTCAGCCATCTGTGTATTTAAAACACATCAAAGCTTTATTATCTCAACAATGATCACATGACTCGACACATTTGAAACGGAGCAGTAGATTAAAAAAAATAAATAAATTGCATTTTCAAATGCAGCTACTTTATAATCTCCATTTGGATGAAATCACTTTTGGCATTTCCGAGATTTTCATTTTTAATAGCGTCAGTCACCAAATTAAACTTGCAGTCAAATGAATCATTTGATGTGTGTTTGTCCAGACTGCAGCTGCCTCGTGCGACGTGCAGGCTCCCATAAGCTTGGTATTAAGGTTAAGGTAAGGTCATTTCTCCTCTTTCATCTTTGGCAATATCATTCAAATTGAGTCACAATGTTCATTTTCGTAGCTCAGCGCGGTACACTTTGCTCTCTCTACCTGCTGGTTGACCTCGTGTTACTGTTTGATCCCCTCAGGAATTTAAAGAAGGAGCTCAATGATATCCGCTTTGAATTCATGCCAGGCAGAGGTCAGTGCAACTCTTTTTCTCTCTTTTTCAGTCAGATGTTGGAACAGCTCCTCTGATTTGGGATGAAAAATTGGTTAATATAGTCCGTCCGTCCCCCCCCCCCCCCCCCCCCCCCCCCCCCCCCCCCCCCATCCTCTGCACACTATATTTGTTTTGCCACACGTCCCATTGTAGATAAAACTGTATGAGAACCTGAAACTATCAAGCACATGGGAGCTTATATGCTTGAAGTAATCAATTAGCCAGAACAAGAACTGGCAGCGAAAAAGGAAAAAGGGCTGAAACACCTTAGACTTATTTTTGAAAACTTCCTTGAAGAGATTTATTGAGGCAGTTTGACATGCGTCTGCAGTTTGTGTGACTCATGTTGTGATTTTTCTTTTTTCTCCAGACACAGCAGATGGTGTGTCCCAGGAGCTGGTTTCTGCAGGCCTTGTGGATGGGAGGGACCTAGTAATAGGTCAGTGATTAAAAATAACAAAACAAAAAAAAACAATTAAATGAAAACTCGGAACAATCCTCGCTCATAATATTTACTTCAGCATTAAAGATTAGCTTGTGTGTTTTGTTTGTTTTCCTCCGACACATAAATGACCTGAAACTGTAACGACCATAAAAAGGCGCCGTGGAACATTTGAAACCGTGACTCTTTCTGAGACGAACATGTTAGGATAGTTTCAGGAGTAAAGAATTCACCGTATAGGGAGTCTCGGAGGTAAAAGTAAACTGAAGTTGATGAAGGTTGCGGCACAAACGAACATCCAAATGGTTGAACTTATACTGACTCTCAGAAAGCGAGGATTAAAAGAACGCTTTAACCGGTGAAGAAATGCAGTTTCTTCATTGTTGAGAGTGATTGAACTCGCTGAAGTAACCTCACAATACAAACCCAAACGTTTCGAATTTGACATTTGAATACAAAAACCTGTGAGATATTATTAATGTGAGTATACAGATTTTTGAAAATCAAAGTGGGAGTTGGAAAGACAATTTCTCGACTTGGCAAAGGGTTTCGGGTCACTTAGTGTGACTGCAGACTTTGCTGATTTTGGTTTCGCTTACATGTGCTGATTTCCAACCACAGGACCTGAACATCTGCTCCTCGGGTTACACACAGATTAATGACACAAGTCACAACACAAGCGGTCGCATTTCATTTTACAAGTTGAAGATAGAAATCTGTTATTGTTATATTTTCACTAAACATCTTTTGTTGGTTTTTTTTTGGTTTTTTTTTACTTTTCAGTTGCTGCAAATTTGCAGAAAATAGTTGATGAACCTCAGGCCAATAAAAATGTCACTTTTAAACTGGTGAGTTTTTACTTCTTTAATCAGCTCTTACGAATGTTGTTGTTGTTTTTTTTAGTAGTAGTACTTAAAAAGACAAACAAACTGTATTAAAACTATAATAAATATTATATTATAAAGAAATGGTCTGTCTTGGATATGATCACTGTGAACACAGTGAAAAACACAATGCTTTTATATGTAAATTTATCATATATTTATGTAATTTTCACTGCTTTACTGAGTTTCTCTCACTGTTTTTTTTTTTTTTTTTTTTTCCCCCCCGACAGGCTTCGGGAATCGAGGGATCTGAAATACCAGATGACGTCAAGTTGATGGGCTTTGCTCAGCTCAGCATTAATTCTGAGCTGAGCATGTGATTAAGCATGTTCTACCTGGGACTGTCTCTTGCCTAAAAAAATGTGAAAACTGAAAAAAAAAAAAAAAATAGTTTAATGCATTTTTTTTTTTTTTCTTTCCATGGCTGTAAAGAAACCACTACTGCCAAAGAAAACAGTACCATTTTGTCACCCATAGGATTATACAATGCCGCCTTGTTGACGCGGGGCGGTCAGCTGAAGTATCGGAACGAACAGTATGAGAATGATGGGGGGGGGGGGGGGGGGGGGGGGGGGGAGTTTACAGTGTTTATGTAGAAGGCTGCAAGTATCTACAGCAAACTGTTTTCATTTTCTTTCCATTCTGGGCTCCTTCATTCTGTTTTCTTTCTCTCTAATATATGATGCATTTGCACAATCTGAACTAACTCCCTTGAATAAGTGTAATAATGCCTTATATTCTTCAGAACTACTGAATGCACGTTTTGGGGGAACATCCCCCGGTTACCATTTGGAGCATCGTGTTGTCTGAGGTGCACAAATGTGGTTTTGAAGCTGATGTCAAGACTTTTGACTTCATCTTGACGGGCCTGGAAGCAACTCAAAGTCACAATTTAGTGCAAAATATGAGCAAATGCCAAAGTAGTAGTGTGAGGTTAGTTTTACTGAGTCTCGCCGACTCCTTGATAATAAAAGTTTGATAGCTTTCCCCCAAAAACATGAGCACTGCGGTTTATATCAACTATTGACACAATGGATTAGGCTATAACATATCAGAGACGTGAGTTCAACAGATATTAATTGTTTGTACAAGATATTCAAAATATGTCATGGGGCAGTCGTGTAGCTCTGAATTTCAAAGGTCACCATTTGGGAAATTCCCACTTTAGAGTTGAAATTGTTCGTGGTCAAGTCCGCCCCTTCTTAATCCGCAGGAAAAATAGACGACTTGTACAAAAAACAAACGCGGATTAAATGAAGCGTGTGAGGCCAACATGACGCGCACGCGTCACCGTTACACACTTTACATTACTTTACATTTAGTTACATTGGTTGTTGCGTGGATAAATTTATGCCACTTTTCACTTTAACTGAGTTGTTGTGTCTCCAACTTCTTAGTCATTGATAAATTCAATTGTAGTTTTTCCTGTTGAAAAAACAAAACATAAATAAAAACTTGCCATTCCTTTTAATGAGATTATAAATGAGTTTGAGGAGTAGAATGTGTTCACACCAGCTGAAACCACATGCGCTGTATGAGCAGACGTGTCTGTTGGTATTAGTGAATCCCTATTTGAAATCGCTTTCAAATGTTCTTTAAGGAAAAAGAAAAGACTTAAGTGCATATTGGTTCATGTGGATGAAACGTAAGTACTTGATTTAACCTCTAGTATGTAAATAATGACACTTGGCTTTGGTTTGTTTTTATACTGGGTGTTTCACTTTTGGCCTTTTTTGTTGTTGTTGTTGTTGTTGTTTTCCTGACACGATTGTGAGTTTGCCTCGCTGTGTGACGCGAGACGACGACACTGCAGACTTTAGCTTTGAACAACCTCGTTTCACCAACACTTGCTGTTGGACTTGCTCATTTACTTTCTTCTTTCTTTCTTTCTTTCTTTTTTTTTAATGATCCAGTCTTCAGCTTTTCTCTAACTTTGCCTTTGAAATGTTCAGATATATTTTACTTTGGAGCCACAGCTCCTCCCATCCACTGATTAATCCTGAGAAATCGCGCCCCCCCCCCACCACCACCACCACCACCACCAAATAACGAACAGGAAATTAAAGTGGAGGCTGTTTACACCAGATAATTGTTTTTTTTTACCCACATCTGAAGGTGTACAGCTGCTTTATCAGATGTTTTAACGGCTCAAAATAGGATGTTTCAGCCTTGATTGTAAACATTTTGAAAGATCAGAAATGTCCTTTGGGTACAGATGAGAGAAGGCCGCCATCTACGCGAGTTTTTGCATCCTTTTTAGTTGCATTTGAAGTTTCTGTGCGACGACACGGTTTGATGACGAATGTGCGTCTCTAATGTGTAGATCTGAAATGCCAGCAAGGTTTTACTCTTTAATTTGGTGATGCGCTAATATCGTAACCCTCCAAACGCCATATTGAATGAAATTAAATGCATTGTTTGCTTGCAGATTAAATGTTAAGAGTAAATCTTTGTATTTTGACTATAAAAATGTTCAACTTAACACTCGCCTTAAATCGAAAATGACCAAGTGTTTAGGTTTTTTTGTCTTTATTTTGTTGACATGTCATGGTTTTGATTCAGATTTTCAGTGTCTTTGAAATGTAGATCTTGTTGAATGAAATAAAGATATACAGGTGTGTTGACCCTGTCTTCTCCTGGAAGGGGAGCGACAAAACGATCGGCTCCGAAGTTTCCGAGCTGCAGTATTTGGTGCCATTCTCCTGCTGCGGATGGCAGACCAGCACAGGGTGTGTGTGTGTGTGTGTGTGTGTGTGTGTGCGTGTGCGTGTGTGTCTGAACTTTTCGTCCAGCTTGTTGGAAGGTTTCACTTCTTTGTTTCCACTCCTCTATCAGCAGTCTCTTCGTTCCTGCTTCAACTCGGTCCAAACCCAACTGTAGTAACTGAACCAACACGCCCGTTCTGGAAATAACGACTCAAAGTTGTAATATATCTGAATTTTCCACCTCTTTTTTTTCTTCTTTTTTTTCCCCCCCATTCTCATCTGCTCTGTTTTTGGATTTCGAAGCATGTTTCTGTCTTTTATTTTTAATCAATAAAAAAAAAATTGCATATCGGCCTCCTCTTATGTTTGATAGTCACCTGTCATTTTGGTTAGTTTTATTCAATAACCTTTTAAGTGGGTGGGTTGAAATCAGTTTATTTCTCAGTCTTTTTCGTCCACCATGACTTTTACTTCTCTTCTAAATGATCAGGGCTGCTCCGGCGTGTTGCGGGAAGTGAAGATGTCATCACCCAAAGCTCTGGCTTGTTAAAACCACGTTTAGATGGGAACAAGTTGTTCTCATCTAAATGTCCCGTTTATTATGCAGACCTCTAATGTGGATATTTTCACCACTTTGGTCATCAACACTTCCCACAATCCTTGAAATGGCAACATTTTACACTCTCCTCGTTCTCCACAGGGAGCGATTCAGAGTCCAGGGATCAAACTGCCAACCTTTGCAAAAAACAATCCGCTCTAGAACCCAAGCGACACCAAGTCTTATCTTAAACTGAAGTTATCAAAAGTTTATATCTGAGCCAAACTTTCTTTACAACAGGATATTCACTGGATCTTTTAATGATTGATACTTTTTTCCTGGGTATTGACTACAATGACACCGTTTCCGGAACTGTGCAAGTTGATTGAGAAGTTGCTTTGCGTTACTTTAATTTGCCTTTGTCACAGTCGCTTGTGATGCAGTGTGTAGCTGTTACACATTAGTAGAGATGTTGGCACTGTGTGTCAGTCAGACGGCTGGTTCAGCTATAGCTACATTACTTACTTAGAGGAAGCTGCTGCACAATGGGGATGTCGACAGGTGTTATGACACAATAGTAGGAAGTAATGACTGTTCATACGTCACAGGTGTTGATGATCATGTTTCTTACAGTGAGGACCGTCAGGAGGATTGAATAGGTTCCATCCCGTAAACAGGAGCTTGCTAAACAGACTGGAGTTCATGGAGACATCAGCTCTGCCTGCTCATGTCTCTACTTTATGTTTTTGTCATGTATTTATTTATTTATTGGTTTGTATTTTGTATTTTACCAACTTTTCGTAAAAAGAAATATTCACCCGATTTGCATGAAATCCACAGGGGTGAGTTGTCATCATCTAAGGACCAATCGATGAGATTTTGGGCCAGCTGTTTCCGAATAAATCCTAAAAAACTGAGAAGAAATGTCCCATCTAAAGTGGATGGGAGCAGCACCTCATGGAGGAGGTCAAAGGGGATCAGCAGCTGTTGCCATGGAGACGCTCCCTGCTCAGTGTTTCACACAGTGAAGTTGCTGCCTGACCTACCTAGTTAGCATCAATATGAGCTGACGGCCAACATGCGAGCGATGGTATCTCGGTTCCGACGTTGGCGATGGTTGTGCTCTACCGAGTGTAGATCTAGTTGGAACTATTTTGTTTCGTAACTTAGTTATTAAATGATTCCTGACAAAAGTGCTATTTTCACAGTTTGCATGTTATTTCACCACGTCTTGGTCAACACCTTTGGAAGAAAGTTGCACAAAACATCCATCTTCGTTCATTTAGAGAAAGCGTGGGGTTGTGCTGACTTTTATTACAACATGTTGCAAATTTGTTTTCATGTAATTTATTCCAGATGATATTCCAAAACAATGCAAACCTTTGATTCCTTGACAGATGACAACAGGCAGTATACTCCGGTTGTCTGTCAGCAACTGGGCAGGCTATGATCACATGATGGTTGTCAGCTTAAATATTAACTTGGAGGACAAGAGTCGAGCTGACTTGTGCTTAAAATGAATTCTTTCTCTCTTGCGTGTTACACAGTTGCCTTCCTCGAGCAAAGATGAGCAGTTTCGGGCAGATCCTGAAGGAGATCGGGTCGTTTGGTTTATTTCAGAAACGTTTGGTGGCCATATTGTTCATCCCCAGCATATTTGTAGCGTTTGATGTGATTGGCCAGGTGTTTACCAGCCTCAGCTTCCCACATCACTGCGACACAGACTGGATCCTGAAGCTTGGATCCAACCTGACAGAGGAGAGGAAGAAAAACCTGACCATCCCAGTGAAGGAGGATGGGGAGTTTGAAAGCTGTCAAATGTTCACTCCTGTGGATCTGGATTTGGAAGTCATTGAGCTGTATGGGCTTAACGCCACAACAGGGTGTATCGATGGATCCAAGTTTGACAAACCCGAATGTGCTTCCAGCCTCGTGACGGACGTGAGAGACTCTCATTTCTTTTAACTTGCTGACTTAAGTGCAAAAGTTTTCTTTTGCAGCGCGTGTGTTTGTCAATGACATGAAGGGAGGAAACATTTCAACCTCAGTTTGACGTTTTCTTTGCTGGTTTCTCCTGTCGTCAGTTTGACCTGGTGTGTGAGAAGAGCAGCCTGATTCAAGTGTCACAGTCCATCTACATGGTCGGTCTCCTGGTGGGAGCCCTGCTGATGGGGCAGTTGGCTGACAGGTTCGAACGGCTTTCCTAAACCTACTTAGGAATGTGAGATTATGGATGTGGATATAATATTTCCTCTTTTGTTTCTCTGCAGATTTGGCCGGCGCTTTGTGGTCCTGCTGTCTATATTGATGCTGCTCCTGTGTGGCGTGGGTTCTGCTTTCTCTCCCAACATCTATGTTTATATAGTTATCAAAAGTATCGGTGGCATCTCTATCTCAGGCATCATTGGTAATAGTTTTGTGATAGGTATGTATAACTGCTGAATTTAATGCCCTCTGTCTGTGTCCTTGTCGTTGTTGCTGTTATTTTGTCATTTCGTCTTGATCAGTAATCATCTGCTCTGATTTATTCTTCTCTTCATGAAATAAGGTGTAGGTTGCTTACTAAATAACATGAGTGAGTGCCACTCACGGCTCATTGTGAGCTGCAATGGACTTTAAAAAATGTCTAATCCAAACCTCAGCAGTTTCTTGCACAATATTATGGTTCGGGTGTGGCATCAATTGCAGAAGTAAACTTGGCACAAAAGCTAAGGGACTTTGTCGCACCTCAGTCATGAGTTTTAATACACATGTATAGCGCAACGTGTAATGTTTTGTTTTTCTGATTTGTTGATTTGAAGGAGGAGAATGGAGTGACTCTTCCATGTTTGCGTACTGCACCATTATCTGCCACTCTTCTTTCCCTCTTGGACTCATGATCTTGGCTGGATTGGCCTACGTGATCCCCAACTGGAGGATCCTGCAGATGGTTCTCTTCAGCCCTCTCCTCATTGTACTGGGAGTCTTCTACTGGTCAGCACATGCCGCTTATTGGGTCTTGTTGATATGTGCTCGTTCCTCACAGAAAACATGAATCAAATTATTATCGTTTGTGAACGTGTGTCACGAAGGAACCTTCCAGAGTCGGCTCGCTGGCTCATCACCCAGGGCAGGAAGGACGAGGCCATAACGTTGATCCGGAAAGCAGCTAAAATAAATGGGAGAGACGTCCCAGAGGACCTTTTGGACAAGGTGAGGATCACCAAACACACATCAACCGACAATAAATTTGTGACCAAAACAAATCCTGCCTGAATTATTTAGCTGGAGATTGAAGGCACCACGAAAGGTGGAAGCATGCTGGACATCTTCAGGACGTCATACCTGAGAAAACGTGCTCTCCTCATGAGCTGCGTCTGGTGAGTTTCAAATGTCAGCCGCGATACTGCCACGTCTCAACAATCGTCTTTGTAGAGCTCCAGAAATCTTCTCTCACTTTCTAGGTTTGGGACCAGTCTGATGTACTATGGACTGAGCCTGAACGTGGGAACTTTTGGTCTGGATATTTACCTTACGCAGGTAATCTTTGGATTAGTTGAGTTACCTGCACGTCTGGGATCTTTACCTTGCCTCCAGTACTTTGGGAGAAGAGTATGTCAAGCAGGGGTGCTTTTGCTTGGAGGTGTTTGTTGTCTGGTGATCCTTGCCATTCCACAAGGTAATTTCTCATTTGTTTGTTTGGTAATTATCAATCAGATTTTTAAAGAAAAGAATGAATCACGAAATGATGCGGAATGATAAAACCGAAGCCTCGTAGAGATTGACACTCTGAATGAATCACATGTGACACTGTTTGAATTGACCTTTTTGATTCTCTAAAAAGCGTCTTTTCTAAAAAAAAAAAAAATGTGCGACTTCTTTCACGTTTTTCACAGGAATGTGTTTTTCTTTGTTTGTCAGATCTTCCGATTGTGGTAACAGTCATGGCTGTACTGGGAAAATTTGCTGCCACGAGCAGTTTCAGCATTGTCTATGTTTACAGTGCAGAATTATATCCCACCATTATAAGGTAAGACGGGCAATGTTTCTCGCTCTCTCTCTTTTTTTATACATCAATAAAAAAATGTCTGGATTGTTTCATATGAGATGCCATCGGACGGTTGACGAGTCTGTTGTCTGCAGGCAGAACGGTGTTGGTCTGAACGCCATGTTTGCTCGTGTGGCTGGAATAATCAGTCCCCTGATCGGGCTCCTGGACGTCTACCATCACGCCATTCCCATGATAATATATGGTACCGTCCCAGTAGTTGTTGGTGGTCTGTCGTTACTACTGCCTGAAACTCGCGATGCTGAACTTCAGGAATATGCAGAAACAACGTGAGTTTTTGATCCGTCTGATAACAATACATAAAGCCAAAGGAGTTGTACGTAACTGTGGGTTTAATTTTGTATTTTCAGGCAAGCCAAGGATGACACTGCTGGCAACGGATCAATTACGATGGAATACGGACAATTGAAGAGCACAAAGATGTAATACATTTGGTCAATTTGTTAACTTTAAATTGATCAAGTAATTATTGTATTTATAGAATAGTATATTACGGAAACTAGTGCGGCAAATGGTCAAAACGCTACAATCAGTCATATTGGCACATAAACTTGCACACCTCAGACAACAGCTGCAATGTGGGGCTAGGGTTAAGATTAAACCCCGAAGCAGAAGAAAACCATTCAAACTCCACACAGAAAGACCACAGCTCTTCAAACCCAGAGTCCACTTAGTTTGTTGTATGTCTGAAGGTAAATTAAGCAGCTCTCCCATGTTCTTTTCTTTTTAAAATCCACTGTTTAAATGATCTGTATAAAGTTGCATTCTCTTTTAAAATTGGGATTGTGTATTGTGTATAAAGTCATTATGCTGTATATAGCAATGTCCCGGAGCCCTTTTGTATTTATTAACAACTGTTTCTTTAGAGAAATAGTTTTCTTTTTTTTCCCCAGCTCTTCTGTTGTGCTGCTCTGCCCTCATGTGGTTAACTGATGTTTTTTAAGACACTTCTCTCAGCTGTAGTTTCTCTTCATGTTTCCAACGGGTGTTCTGCTTTAAACATGCTTTTTTTTTGTTGCTTTTTTAAAATTTAATACATTTTTAATCTGACTGCACTGAAGGTAAATGTGTGACAAACGCCTGTTTCTCTCATAAAAAACGGATTTTTTTTTTCACAAGCAATGTTTTGGTGTCCATCAACACATCACCACGAAGACACAATCTCGCTTTACAAATACACACTTTTATGTATAGTTTAGGACACAGGTGCTTCCCCTAGCCTCATTAATATACTATAGTTTTAACTTCTGAAATTGTAATTTGGAGGAAATATTGACGCGTGAATTAGGTGCCCTAGGTCTTCAGCAGCAGTGCCGGCTGTGTCACCGGGAAGTTAACAGAGGAAATGTCATCAACTGAGTTATCAAAGTGAACAAAACTCATGTGTACAAATGATCTCTTAAGTGACTCAACCAGGGAATTATAAACTGGTCATTCCGACTATCTGCAAGTGTTGGCATAGACTTTTTAGATCTTTCAGATCTTTTTCTGGCATGTAAATAATACGCAAATAATCATACATAAAATGCAAGTTATCAAAACAAAAACAATACAATCTAAAAAGGTATTTCATACTCCAACCTTCTACATTGTTTGCATGTCATTGTAAACTTATATGATAATCAAATAACAATTAAACAATTGGCTGAAAGACTTTTTGTTTCTGTGATTATAACGCCTAAAGTTTGCATTTTCCTCAAACTACATATTGTGAGGAACAACTCTCAATATAGTTTAATATTGTTGAATTATTCACTCTCATCAGTGGATTACTGAAGCAGAAAAAGATGTGCCTCATTTCGTGAGTTGTCATGGATGAGTAGCGTTTGATGTGGTTATACTGGTTCACTAAGAGAGTTCAGTTTGTCATGGATGGTAGGATAGTTTGATATTATTTTTTTTTGGCAAAAGCCAAATACTTCAGGACAAGTTTACCCATTTGATCATTAACTGTGAACAAATGAACGGGAAATGCTTCAAAAGCCACGATTCCACCGCACAATAAGTGCATCGATGGAACGGAGTGGTACAGAGCAATATGGCAAAGCGTAACAAGACTGGACCTTATGAATCCTCTGTTGTTGTTGTTGTTTACATCCGCCACTTTGCACTAGTTGTTTAGTTGACCTTTTTTTTTTTTGCAGCCACAGAGCTCTGCAGCTGCAACTTCTGTATCGGTTCAGAGAGAGTGAATGCTGGCCGGCCCGGCGAAAGGCCCCGTTTACACGACAACGTTTCACGTTTTCACACCTAATCCGTTAAAAAAAACACTGCAGCAGCGGACACACAGGCAACGATGTAGTTACTATGCCCGGCCACGGGAGGGCGCTGTTGGTCGATTGTGTAATGAAACCACACAGACATTTGTGCAGAGAACAATACGCTATAAACGTGAAGAAAATGGAGAGAACCCGACATCCGTATGGACTGATGACGCATCGGACGCTATCAGGGGTGAGTCTCAACTATAAAACTACCGATATGGATGATAAAACTAGAATACTACTCACTAGTAATACCACTAAGGTCCAACATGTTTGTTTACAACTGGATTATCAGAAGGAAGGGGAGGGAGAGGGAGAGATGTACGCATGCGCAGTAAGAGTGCTCATATCCTCCGGTGTCGGTACCAGGGAACAGTGACCATGAAAGAATCTTTCCACCTTGGGAGCCGGAAAAAAAAACTTCAATGATACAGTGGATCCGCACACTGGTGCCGTGGAAACGGACCCCCCCAAAAGTGAAGAAAGTTTTGCGGATACACTCGTATTCGTTGTCGTGTGAACGGGGCGCAGGCCTGCAAAGTGTATAAAACTACTGATTTAACAGTTATTATTTTACAGCCTGATATCATATTGATAAAAAGGAGTCTGAATGGTCACGTTCATGTAAACTATTGTTTTATTTAAGTAATTAGAACAGACACAGAATTGCAGAGATTTTCCAATGAAGCGTTTACTACCTTGGTCTTTCCGGTTACTTTTGTTATCTTGCTATGAATCAAATTGATTTAAACTTTGGACAGATACCGATGGAGATCGAGGAGGTGCTGAGTAGCTTTATTAAATATTCCAGATATTATTTGAGGTTTTCATGAGATCTGTTCACAGGTTTGAGCTCTTGGATCTGATGGGATAAAGTTTAAGGAACCAAAAGAAGCCTCAAATTGAAATAAAAATTTAATTTTCAAGGTGAAGTGGTGAAAATTGTCTCGATAACATCTCTTTAGATATCACAATATATTGTGTAATATAGTCACACAACTCTCTCTTACAGACATTACGTAATCATGCCTTTTGTAGTCATTCCATTGACTTGCATATATTTTCTTCTCACTCATTGTAAATACACATATCATGTTTCGAACTACTTTCCTAACTTTAAAATGTATCCTTATCAACTAAAAAAACGTGTTTTCCTCTTATGGTCTTGTGATTTTCTGCCACTACTTAAAGCTACTGCATTAATTATGTGTTAATTTTGAGGTTTTATTATTTACATGAAGAGGCTCTCGGTCTCCGGATGAAAATCCCTGTGAAGTGACCGCATTAAGACACCATTATATAAGATACGTTTTTCCTTATCACCGGCTCAATAAAGGCTTTCAAAGCAGCTCCATGAAGCTATAGGTCATTTTAGTTCATGGTTTCTTTATTCTATTTGTGAAATGTAGAACTGTGTGTTGATGAAGCTGCTTTATAAGGAGGTTATTCATTGCCATTTGGCATCAACGTTTTTCTTTTTTTGTTTTGTTTTGCAGTTCGTCTTTTAATCCCAGGCACTCCTGGTGAGTGGTTTGATACCCAACATGCTGCATCTGAAGTTGGCTTTAAGCCCAAAAAAAAACCCGAGGCTCCAGTCCGTTATCGGAGCTCTTTTATATGCTCTATTGTGTTTGGTGCCACTGTCATGGTGAAGATAAAAATGGTGGGGAAGCCTATTGTCCTTTTGTAGATTTATGAGCTCAAGCACTGTGATTGCCAGTTTAAACATTTACAGGAGAAACAAGTGCACTCTTGATATATAACATCCCCTCAACCCTCATGTTTATCTCTTATAGCGTATAGCCTGAGTTAGTCCAGAAACCAAAATGAGCAACTTTGTGCAGATCCTGCAGGAGATCGGAGAGTTTGGTCCATTTCAGAAATGGGTCGTGGCCGCCGTGTTCATCCCGAACATTTTTACTGCATTTGATATGATCGGCCAGGTGTTCACAGGTTTGACCTTCCCACATCGCTGCAACACAGACTGGATCCTGGAGCGCGGAACCAACCTGACAGAGGAGAGGCAGAAAAACCTGACTATCCCGGTCAACCAGGATGGAACCTTCGAGAGCTGTAACATGTTCACCCCTGTGGATCTGGATTTGGAAACCATTGAAAATTATGGGATAAACACCACAACAGGATGTATCGATGGATCAATGTTTGAGGCACCTGAAGGCGCCTCCAGCTTTGTGACAGATGTAAGAGACACTTGTTTTGAGGTTTTTTCTACAAATATATCATTATTTAAAGGGGACATATCATGCTAAATCCACTTTTTTAGCCCTTAAATGCATTTTGTTGTATATTTAGAGTGTTTAGAAGTACAGAAAAGTTCAAAGTAGTCTCTTCAGGTGCTCCGTTGATATCTTTATATTCTGTTTTGGTCATATTTTGCGATCGGTTTCGATTTTTCTATTCTCTATTACGTTTTTTGAACAATGACGTCACAGTATTCTCAGCGGAACTGCCAAATTAGGACATCGACATTTCGAGCAATCCGCCATTTTTGTTTCTCGCTGCGATTTTGTAGTCCAACCGAAGTTACGAGAGGATAAGTCGAAATGTTCGGTTGTTGGATGTAGTAACCCACAAGCTTCGTTACACCGTCTCCCAGCATCAGAACCTTTTCGAAGTGCCTGGTTGAGTTTTATTTTTCACAGAAATGTACCCACATCTGTGGGTAAGGTCATTTTTGTGTGCGCGAAGCACTTTAAGGACGACTGCTTCAGCAACCTCTGCCAGTATAAAGAAGGATTTGCCGAAAGACTTGGTCTGATTGAGCGGTCAGTTCCTTCTATCTATGGAGACGACGAACAGAGCACTTCGGTAAGCTGTATATAACGCTAAAAAGTGTGATGATAAGACGTCCCTGTCATTGTTTTGTTAGCATTAGCAGTTGCACCGTCTTCATATGTTAGCGCTGTGTGCTCGTTTTAGATTATAATGTAACTTCTGTGTTAAATAGTCGTTGTAATACAGGCAGTATTGTAGTAGTGGGCATGGATGGAGAAGTTAGTGTAAATATAGTAACACACCATTGCGTTACATCCATATGAAGACGTTGTTCTTCAGGTGCATCATCGTCATTTTCATCTGGCTCCGCCGGGTCCGACTCTGGCTCCAACATGTATGGCTGGATGGACAAATCTTCCGTTGTTGACATTTTGTAAATAATGTGTGAATATAAAGTTTCTGCGCCGCTAGATAATTGTATCTGTTCTATCAAACTACAAAGATGGCCGAACAGGGTGACGTTGAACCGAGTGTCACCTCTGCAACCTGGAGAGGAGGCGGGGTATGAAGTGTCTCATTTGCATTTGAAGAGACCGCCCCAAAACGAGTTGCTCTCAGAAGCGCATCAGAAAAGGGGTTGAAAAGGGGCCTGTGGAGCTCTAATAATGAGGAATTTAGACCCAAGCATTGCAGTTTCGCGTTGTATAGACCACAACTGTATGATTTATATGTAAAAAGGAAGGATTTAAAAGCATGATATGTCTCCTTTAAGGCCTTACTGCATCGTAGTGAGTCAGCGTGATGTTCTTTTACTGAGTTCAAGGCAGCCTCCATCTCCTTCTTAGTGATTCCCACTTTATGAAACCATCAGGAATCAGCTGAGAAGAACTGACTTTGACTAGAAGTTTTATTTGTGCTTGGCTCTGCGCCTCCTTCCTGGCGTCAGTTTGATCTGGTGTGTGACAGGAGCAGTCTGCCCGAAGTGTCCCAGTCCATCTACATGCTCGGGCTCGTTGTTGGAGCCTTCGTGATGGGGCAGTTGGCAGACAGGTACAGATCACTGTATAGAGAGGAGTTTATCACCAGTGTCAACCAGAAATGTGAAGTGCAAAAAAAAAAAAAAAAGAGTAAGCGAGACAGAAAAGAATGAGAAATCCTAAAGGGTTCGCAGCTGGAATCGAAGAAATGAATCCAGAAAACATTCCCTGCTCATGAATCAATCAATCAATGAAAGCATTAATCTGTGATCTTTTGTCTCTCCGCAGGTTTGGCCGACGCTTTGTGATCCTGCTTTCAGTTCTTCTGCTCTTCTTGTTTGGTGTGGGTGTTGCTTTCTCACCCAACTTCTATGTTTATATAGTGCTCAAGTTTTTAGGTGGCTTCTCAAGTGCAGGCATCAAGTTTAACGCATTTATCATCGGTAGGTATAATGTTCCCATTGCATCTTCTTTCTTTGGCGCATGACAGCCATGTAGTAGACAGGAAATGAAATGAATCTGACGGGGGAAAATGCACAAGTGCAGAGAGTTGCTCCTAGAATAAAATGAATGTCAGGGATGGGTGATGCTTCGTCTTCAGTCCTGCGGTCCATCTCAGCTGCATCCCTAATGTGCTGGAGTGATAAGAAGTCGCAGCAGTGCAGCACTACTATTTCACAATACCAAATAGACACACCAAGCAGACCAGACAACCTTTTTGTCTTTCTGATTTGAAGGGGGAGAATGGACGGATTCTTCCAGGTTTGCTTTTTGCGCCACTATATGCAACTCTGCTTTCCCTCTTGGGCTGATGCTGCTGTCTGGCTTCGCCTATCTGATCCGCAACTGGAGGATCCTGCAGATGACGCTCTTCAGCCCTCTGGTTCTCGTCCTGGGGATCTTCTACTGGTCAGGAGTCACTCTTCCACAACAACAAGGATCGTTTTCAGTATCATTGCAACGGGAAATGCTAAATGCCTTCAACACCTTTGTGATTCTGGGTTTATCGGTCAACAAGGCTCCTTCCGGAGTCGGCTCGTTGGCTCCTTACGCAGGGCAAGAAGGAGGAGGCTG
Source organism: Lipophrys pholis (assembly GCF_963383615.2). Lineage (NCBI taxonomy): Eukaryota > Metazoa > Chordata > Actinopteri > Blenniiformes > Blenniidae > Lipophrys > Lipophrys pholis. The sequence goes on from NC_137648.1 coordinate 10,845,233, forward strand.
TGAAGTTGATCCGGAGGGCAGCTAAAGTCAACGGGAGAGACGTCCCAGAGAACTTGGTAGACCGGGTGAGCAGCATTAAACACACGGAATCAAAACTTTTCTATAATTTTAACAAGTGACTTCAAAATGATTCAGCTGGAGGTCGGGGGTGCAAGAAAAAGTGGAAGTATGTTGGACATCTTGAGGACGCCATATCTGAGAAAACGTGCTCTGATACTGAACTATATTTGGTGAGTATTCATCTCCACAACAACTTGCCACACGACCGTGTTCAGCAAAACCAGCAGAACCTGAAGCCTTCTCTTTCCCTTTATAAGGTTTGCAACAAGTCTGATGTACTTCGGTCTGAGCCTGAACGTTGAAGGTTTTGGTTTGAATATTTACGTCACGCAGTGTGTCTTTGGATTAGTTGAATTTCCCGCCCGTTTGGGAAGCGTGCCTCTCCTTCAGTACTTCGGGAGGAGAATTTGTCACATTGCAGTGTTGCTTGTTGGAGGTGTTTCTTGTCTGGGGATCCTTCTAGTGCCAAAAGGTAAATTCACAGTTTGGCAATGCATTTCTGAGGTGATTGTAACTTTCGACAATAAGTAAACGAGCTTTTAGGAAATTTCAAATTTGAAAAGCCTTGACTATTTCTTCGGGTTTCACTCAAAAATGTATTTTTCTTTCTGTAACAGATCTTCCGGAAGTGGTAACCACCATAGCTGTAGTGGGAAAATTTGCTTCAAGTTTCTGTTCTTCAACACTTAATGTTTACAGTGCGGAGTTATATCCCACCATTATAAGGTAACAAAAGTAATACCTGATTTTATATAACATACCAGCATCAGATGGCATGTTGTTTTTTTTTTTATCTCCTTTTAAAATGATTCATTCTGGTCTTCCTCTAGGCAGAATGGTTTAGGTCTGAACGCCATGTTTGCCAGCCTGGCGGGCATCATGGCCCCGCTGATCAGGCTCCTAAACGTCTACCATTACACCATTCCCATGCTGGTTTATGGCATCATCCCCGTTATTGCTGGAGGACTGTGCTTTTTCCTGCCTGAAACCCTCAATGCTGAACTTCAGGATCACGCTGAGCCAAAGTGAGTTATTCAAGTTTCAGCTGAGGAAGAAATTATGGGAATTTTATATTTCACTGTGTTTCTACTTTTAATTTCAGCCAACCGGAACGCGAAGCTGCTGATCGATCATCTTTTTCTATGAAGGACAAATTAGGAAAAAACACAAGACTGTAACTTACAATGTCAAAGTCCTCTTGGCAGTTATCATTGTATTTAGTGAAACATTATGGTGTGAATTTGTTATTATTATAATTTGTTTGTTGACTAGGATAAAGTTTTTATTGGTTTTTTTTTATAACTGTTATATGTTCTGTAATAACCAATCTCTATGAACAATCCGTATATATTTAGTGTATTTGTAATGTTGACATTCTTTTTTCGTTTGGAAGGATTGACTGATCTTTTGATCACACAGTGAAAAAGCTCATATTTCAGGTCAGTGGTGTGGTGACTTTATTTTATCCAGAGACTGTTGGTTCAACCAGATACAGATGGTTTGGTGTTCCTCGTGTCGCTCTGCCCTCATGTGGATAACGTTTGCGTATTTTTAAGTGTTCAAAATGTACAATGTTTGTGTTCTTTGGCAAAGTTCTGCCACTGTTTGTCACACTTGTCACACGTATGATAGGACACAGAGATTTGTCCTCTACATTTAACACATGAAGCAGTGATATTCAAAGCTTTGGGGTTTTATTTTATTTTATTTATTGTTTTATAGAATCGCTGGTTTAAAAAAAAAAAAAAAAGCCTTTTGAGTGTGAAGTCAGAGGTATTTCGTGATTTGTTCATCAATTCAGCAAAAATCGATTTAGGAGTATCAGAGGTCAAACTTCATTGAAGAATACCCGTAGAACAATAATTAAGCCACATAAATATTTATAACCAAAGCTTCGATTGTGGCTGGATCTTTATCAGGATATTGTCCCCATAAATCTGAGAGACCAAAATGAAAACCTGCACTGGCCAACGTTCATGAGTCTGACAATGTGAAAAATAAAAAGAGTTGCAAAGTCATCGTAAAACAGGTGGACACACACACACACACACACACACACACACACACACACACACACACACACACACACACACACACACACACACACACACACACACACACACACACACACACACACACACACACACACACACACACACACACACACGCGCGGTGACAGATAAAAGTTAATCATGACATGTTTTTACAACTGGCATGACTTTTAGAAAGCATCAAGTAAAGCTTTCTGATTGAAACATTAGTGTAATATTGACAACAACAGAAAAAACTAGAACTGGAACTTGGTAGAGCGCTTAGCTTCGCCAACGCCACATTTGTCACCATGGAAACCAATGGATTACAAGTTTATTTGATCCTCCACACCACTCCTTCTGTCATTTGTCTTCATCGTTCGAATACTCATGAAATATAAGAGTGTGTGTGTGTGTGTGTGTGTGTGTGTGTGTGTGTGTGTGTGTGTGTGTGTGTGTGTGTGTGTGTGTGTGTGTGTGTGTGTGTGTGTGTGTGTGTGTGTGTGTGTGTCAGCTGCTTCCTGCCAGAGGCACCAGGGTAGATCAAGTCAGAGCAGAGTGTACTTGTTGGGATACGTATTTTTCTGAGTGCCTTTCCTGATCAGTGTTGCCAACTTTGCAATATTGATGCTTTATTTAGCCCTCTAGCAAATGCTTTTCTAAAATAGCCACCTACCCTCGCCAAAGCACCCACAGATGGCCTGGTCCTCATGCAGTTGTTCGATCTTGACATTGATCTACTGGAGTCTTGCAAAAATATAGTCAAAAGTAATACAAGTACAATCCTCAGTCATACATTCTTGTTAATGTCTCTTTCCTTTTAAAATGTAATGATTTCTGTTTCATGTAGCTTTGAGTCCCAGTGACTAAAAAAAATTGATGTGATATGTTCAGGAACACAAACACTCACAGCTTGCAGACAGTTCATGTGAGGTAAAAGTAAGCGTTGTCTGAGTCTGTTGTCTGGACAATAAACCTGGGCTAAGGTGGCCTGACCCGATGTTTATTGCATTTTATTTTATCTTGCATGAACATTTATGCATGTGCACGTTATGCTGAGCAAGAGACTTCTTTAGTTTATTGCAGTGCTTCTTTTCATGTTGATGGTGAGGTGGTCTGTATGGATATAGTGGCTGTTGTCAGTGGAAAAGCTGCAAGGTGATTTGGACCGCTTGTTTTTTAAACTGCACACAACTCCAACTGAATAACAACCTACTGCCTCACACTCAGTGACATTCCCTCAAATGCTTTAACTCATAGAATTATGAGCAGTTGATAGTAGAATACTACTTTAGGCCAAATGGCCAGTGGCAGTGTTTCATAACATGCAGGACTCCGTTGGCTTCAAGGCACGCATTCTTTAGCATAGCCGCACACTAAGCGATCACATGTAGGGGATGTGTGTTCATTGCTTCATGAAAGTGTTGAGTGTTGGTGATGTTGTGAGGGAAATGTCCATCAGAACCGTTTTTAGGATGAAAGTAGGAGTATCGTCATCAAATGTTTATTAATTTTCAATGTTCAATAACAAACTCAGTAATAGAGCCATAATGTGCCGTCATATTGGTGTGATGGACACAAACCTATACCTGTAATGCACTGAGCTCAAATGGAAACGGCTAAGGTGTGGTGTATTTCCCTGATACAGCCCTTTGCATTAAAGTCGGGTTCACTTTGTGCTCACAATGCCATCAAGGAAAAATATGTTGGGTGACTAAACTTCTCAATAGGTACATTTTGAAAAAAAAAAGGAGCAGAATAGAAGACTCATCTAAGGCGTTATAAATCTGGTGAATGAAAAAAAAAAACCCAGACCATATGAAACACTGAGGATCAAAAAGAAAATTCTGCTCATATAATGTATTTGGGGACTTTAAATTGTCCTCAGGGAAAAAACATGAAAACTTTGATTAAACAATCAATTTGTCAATTTGTATGCATTTCTTGCATTTATTTATAACGTACACAGCATTAATGAAAAAAGTGTGATTTTACAAGTTATTTATCTATTGTCTAACGATATATAGTTTCTTTTATTTCAGGTAACCTTATCCAAATATATTTAGGCATATCACTTCACAAGGGTGTAGTATTTTTTCAGATAAAAACAGTGTATCAGGAGGTTCATATTCATGGAGGTTGTAAAGAGTCTTTTCCTTTAATCGACATCAACAGAAAGTGGTGGGAATGTACATTGGGAAGAAAGAGTCACTTGGTTTAGGAAAGAGAACGAAGAAGTCATCCAACAGAGCGACCATTCATGGGCTTTCTCCTGATCTGTCTCTCATGGGTAAGACTTCATTGTCATTTGTGTCATTCTGTTGCCTTCTGAAATTAAAGACAAGGCATAAACCACATATATGTAGAATTGATTTAAATAAAGATAAATATTGTTGGTAAAGGTTTCAGTCACTCACGGTGTTTGCGGATGGTCCTCAAGTTCCACGTTACAGGTTTCAGGCAGTAGTAAAGACAAACTCCCGGCCACAATGGGGAAAATGCCGAACAATGCCATGGGGATGGCGTGATGATAGACCTCCAGAAGCGTTATTAGAGGACAGAGGATACCCCCCACACGCCCACACATGCCAGTCAGACCCAAACCATTCTGCCTGCAGAAATATAAACACATCAGCAATCTGATTGCACCCAAAATAACAAAAAAGCCTGGTCTACCGTCCATCTTACCTTAAAGCCGTGGGATACAATTCAGCAGTATAAATATAGGTCGTACTAAAAGCGGTACTGCTAATAAATTTTCCAAGTACAGCTAAGACTGTAACCACTGTGGGAAGATCTGGTGGACAAAAACAATCAAAAAATAAGAGTTAGTTCTGAGTCTATTAGACCAGTTTAATCCTGCTCTGCAGAATTGCAAACAGTGAAAATCCTCAAGCCTGATTGTAACAGATTTGCATCAGCCAACAGTTAATTACCTCTTGGTACCACAATAATCGCAAGGCAAGCAAGACCTCCAAAAATGAGGGTCCCTGACTGCCATATTCTCCTCCCAAAGTACTGGAGGCAAGGTAAAGTTAACAGACGTGCAGGTATTTCAACTAATCCAAAGATTAACTGAGTGAGGTAAATATCCAGGCTGAAAGTTCCCACATTCAGACTCAGTCCAAAGTATGTCAGACTGATAGCAAACCTAAGTGAGAGGGAAATATTTAGTGACCCTACAAAGATAATCATACAGATGTGGCAGCAGTTTGAAGTTAAAACACTCACCACACAACGCTCAATATGAGAGTACGTTTCCTCAGATATGAGATCCTGAAGATGTCCAACATGTTTCCTCTTTTGATTTGAGCCTTGACCTCTAACTTCAAAACAAAGGATTGACAGAATGATGCAACATGTTCGATTTTAATTGCTACTGTATGTGTAAGTGATTCTCACCTTGTTCAACAAGTCCTCTGGGGCGTCTCTCCCGTTCACTTTGGCGACTCTCCGCATCAACTTTACTGCCTCCTCCTTCCTGCCCTGGGTAATGAGCCAGCGGGCCGACTCTGGAATGACCCTTGTTGACAAAAAGTAAGTCAAGTTTGATTTCTTTTATATGGTTAAACATGTAATGTGGGCTGAGCGTGTGCTGACCAGTAGAAGATTCCCACAAAAATCACAAGAGGGCCGAAGAGGACTATCTGCAGGATCCTCCAGTTAGTGATCAAATAGGCAACACCAGGTAATATGATGAGCCCAATAGGAAGGGCTATGTGGCAGATAGTGGAGCAGAGCACAAACTTTGACGAGTCAACCCATTCTCCTCCTTTAAATCAACAGGACACATGAAAAAGGCAGTTTCTTTCTTTGTTCAGTTCAGTTCATTCAAGGTCCTGCAATTAGAAAGTGGAATGCATGACAGGCATTACAATACTGTGCATCTGCAGTATGAGCCAGAAGTCCAAAGATCTGTAAGATGTAAATTCACTGCTGCATGCAACATCATCTAAAAGTGACTTTGACCAAATTTCCTGCAAGGCAAATGTCTTTCAGCATGCATTCTGTGATGTCAAAGCTCAGAAAATATGTGTAGAATTGCATGGCCGTTTCTTGTCATTACAGGCAGACTAGGCAAGTGCCTAGGGCCTCCAAGCCACCAGGGGGCCCCCAAAGCTGCATGTGCAGTTTCATCTGAGGACAATTAAAAATACCTGTCTTAATCTGTGACTGGTATTTTTATGGAATTATTAAGTCGTGTTTGTTGGACCACACAGTCACACAGTGAATGACGCGGCGAGCCGCTGACAGGTATGACGGAACGATTGACAGCTACACGTTATTCCTGTTAATGAGCTGGTGATATTGGCTGGATACGAAGAGGTTTAACGACAGGTTTTTAGTGAATGTGTTTATTTGTCCTGTTAGGACAAATACCTGGCCAGCCGGCTAGGATTAGGTCGTCCTGAAACCGGTTTTAGAGTTTGCTTCATGGAAGTTGGCTAATATAAAATGATTATGCCACATATGAATGGACAGTGTGTCCTGCCATGGGACTGCCTGCCCTCTGGGGCTGTTTCTACTACTGACTTTGCCGTGTCTGTGTCATCCAAGACCTTAAAATGAAAAAGGCAGCGCATGCAGCTGTAATCTGAATACCTACCGAGCACAAATCCACTGGATAAAATGCCTGAAACTGAGATGGCACTGATGAATTTGAGACCCATAAAAACATAGATGTTCGGTGAGAAAGCACTAATCACGTTGCACAACATCAGGAGGAAGTTTGACAGCAGGACCACAAAGCGCCGACCAAATCTGCAGAGACACGAAAGAACCGTTACACTGACGCAGATTCTCTGTGAAAAGATCTTATTTCAAGCTGAATTTACTCTAATTCCTAAAAAAAATGCTTTGCTTTATTTTAAGAGTTGCCTGTACCTGTCAGCCATCAGTCCCATAACAAATGCTCCCACAAGAAGACCAATCATGTAAACGGACTGTGACACCTCGATCAGACTGCTCCGGTCACACACCAGATCAAACTGCCAGCATAAAAGAGCAGGAAACACACGTTGCAAACAAAACAGCCATTACGGTTTTTATCAGGCCATATTTGAGATAGTTATGAAATAATATTTGGGGAGAGTGGGAAGATGGCAATCAGCATGGGCTGGTTTCTCAGATGTATCATGCAACAACAGACAAACATAAATCTTTGGAGAAGATCATAACTGAGTTTCTTCTTAACTGAGATTCTGACACTGACATTTCAGTCTCCTTGACTTCCCCTCCTCTGTGTGATTGCTGCCATGATGTGCTTCACCTGTGCCTGAGTGTGTGGTCGTCGGCACCTGGTGGCCGTGGTATATATTGGACGTCTTCTGGTTGCCAGTCTGTTTGTGTGTCTGTGGGGGGGGGGGGGGGACTCTATTGTCTAAGTCCGTGCTTCTGTGTCCTGCTTTCCAGTGCCTCAGTATTTATCTCTGGTGATCTTGAAGGCAAAATGCCATTGTGATGATGGCAAATTAAAATCGACTAGTGGTGGGGTTTGGGGTGTCAAACACAAGAAACAGCCACTAAATTCTTCACTGGGTTGCACTGTTTTATTGAGATTACGATTTGATATTTTAATTCATGAAAAGTCATTCAAAAACGGGCATTAAATGGTAACATTTTCACAAGTGTTTTTTTGCACTAAAATTGAGGGACATTGATTATTTTTTTTTTGTCATTTCTTGGTCTTTTGCCATCATTTTGCTTGTTGTATCCAAACATTTCTGGATGTGACCACTGACATAAAATTAGTTCAACATCCCCTTTCTGTTTTTCAGCTGAGGATTGGACCAGGTCCCACTGACACAGCAACCCGAAACAGTCACACTACCTTATATACTTACAGTAACAAGCTGGAATACCTGCCATATTCACAATTGTAATAGAAACTAGAAAATTTCAGATGAAATTTTGGGTATAACTGGTATCGTCTCCATGTTGTGCTTTTCATCAAAAGCCACCCGCTTTAACTTGAAAATTGTTTGCATGTTTTTGCGATTTTTGCAGAAACCGTTTGGAGAATCCTTAACAAAAGCCACAGTATGCTATTGCCAAATAATAAACTAGCACCTGGTATAGTAATCTTTAGCCTTGCCTCTTAAAGAACTACAGAACTTACAGAACTATATCTACTGGTGAATAGGTAACATTTCTAATCACAAGGTTTATTCAAAACCTTTCCTATTTTTGACTAGGACATTAAAATACTTTGTTTAAAAGTGGTGGAAGCACCTTTGGGTCTTTTAAACCTTATTCCATCTCTGTATCAGGTTGTGTTAATCCTGTAGTTTTTACTCCATACCTGAAATAATTTACATGCAGTATCATCACTGAAAACAGAACAAAATCTTTTCAAGCAATAGGGACTCGGGTGCCAAGAATTTCAAAGTTAAAGTCTGTGTTTTGTGACTACGTAAAACTTTTAAGGTGCACAGTAAGGCTGTTTTTTTTTGTTTTTTTTTGTTTTTTTTTTGTAATAGCAACAGACTGTGAAATAAGTATCTTTTACCTCAGTGACAAGGGTGGAGACGCCCTTGGGTGCCTCAAAACTCCATCCATTTCTACATCCTGTTGTGGTGTTAATCCCATAATTTTCGATAGTTTCCAGATCCACAGGAGTGAACATTTCACAACTTTCAAAGCTTCCATCCTGGTTCACTGGGATAGTCAGAGTTCTTTGCCTCTCTTCGGTCAGGTTGGGCCCACGCTCCAGGATCCAGTCTGTGTTACAATAATGTGGGAAGCTTATGCCTGAAAACACCAATCCCATCAAGTCGAAACCTATAAATATGTTTGGAACACATAGTAGTGCCACTAAAGCTTTCTGAAATAAGCCAAACTCCCCGATCTCCTTCAGAATCGTCACAAAGTCAGCCATTTTGTGTATCTAGATATGCTCAGAGTGCTGTGTGGAGAGTGTGTAACAGAAAAAAAAGATTGGGTTTGACAGACAGTTCAGCAAACAAAAGTCCACTTCATGCTTGCCAATTTAGTTAATGTTTAACCTGTATACAATGTGCTTATGTGACCTGTGGCACTGCTCATAGACTATTAACACATGATTTCAAATGTGAGAGTCACTGCTCATTTTATCAACACAATAACATCTTGCGAGCTGATAACAGAAATCAAATCAAGAGTTATGAATCTAACTAAATATCTACCCATTGATAGATAGATATCTTAATGTTGAAGACGTAAAGCAAGAGTTAACCTCAGATGAAATCCAAGAGCAAATATTATAGTGATGGTATATTTTTTTTATATTTTTTTAATGGTATTCAGGGCCATTTATAGCTTTGTAGATACTATTTGGGGGCCCTTAGTTTGTCAAACTACAAAGCAGAGATTCCTAATCGTTTGATTTACCTCTGTTAACCCCACGTTAAAATCAAATAGGTCAAGTTGAGCCGCTCAGGCAACTTAAAGTGATAAAATAAACATAATTAAAGGAAAACGACAATCCTCCATACCTCAATAAATAAAACAAATACTGAGTGTTAAAATATGTTTAGTTCAAATAATAAAATACAACCAACATATAATTTCAAGTGCAATGAAAAAATCTGTCTCACACTTATCAACATCACAGTTAATATATTTAGTCACATTATTGATAACACATTTTATTTACAGTCAGTCACACTGCATCACCTTCAAAATATCTGCTTCGTGGCTTTTTTACGTGTGCAAGATGTATGCAGCGTGCGACAGTGGCTCCAGTTTTTCCTTCTCTCTTTTTGCTTTATTTCACTATTTTTTTCAACCTGGAAAGACTCACAAACATTGGAAGAGCTTTATTGGCTTAAGAAGGTTATTTGGTGCTCAGACCCCGGCAGAAGACTGCGACGAGTAATGAATGCATGGACACAATGATCTAGGATTTGTCTTCCTCTCCACAGTCTGGACACTGGTGGCGGCAAGGATGAGGCTGAGGATGAGGCATTAGGCAAGCAGGGGATTCGATTCTTTTTAAACAGAGGGAAACCTAACAGATCCAAGAGCGACTGTAGAAAGGAAAAACTCCCTTAAGCAGGAAGAAACCTTTGCAGAACCGGGATCAGAGGTGGTGGCTTCCTGCTATACTGGTTGGGTGAGGATAGGAGAGGATGAGGAGGCAGGCAGTTCAGGTAGGGTATGGATACGGACTGGATGGTGAGTGTTGATGGTGGCGATGATGCGATTCCTGTGGAGAATTGTGATGGGCGGGGGGAAAGGCGGACACCCGGCTGGGTTGTCGGAAGCGAGGTACCACATGACCAGACTTTAATTAGTGATAACATTCAATAACATCACTGTAATGTAGTTTCAGAAAAGTTAGCATTTTCAAACAGTTCCACCTTAGGACCCGTTCTCAAAAATATTAATTTCAATGGCTCTGAGCACCAATACCATCTAAACGGACACGCAAAACACAACAGAAGTTTTCCATTTTCATTTGAAATCATTATTGTGTAAACAAGGCCTAAGATTACTATTCTATTCTATTTCTTAACTGAATCTAAATGTCCACACTTTTGTTTCAGGAAAGCAGACCTGCATGATTGCACCCGTTTATTTTAAATCAGACAAAACCGGACACGTGTGACGATGCTCAGATTTGAGTTTATTGATCACACACATGTCAAAATCCATTTTTAAGTCAAATCCATCATATAGGCCTGGGGGATTCAAGGCAAACAGGATATTTTAAACCAAACAAGGTCGTTTTCTGTAAGAACCATTTCATATTACTAACCTCATCCTGACATTTTAAGGTGCTTGTTGTTTCATTGAAGAGTCCATAAAATAAAGGTGGAGTAAATAAATGGATGTGGGTGGCACAGTAGTCAGCACCATCACTTCGATGCTAGAGAGTCTGGATTTGCACATTTCTGTGTGGAGTTTCATTCTCCCTTAATTTTGTGTGTTTCCTTTACCAGTAAAAAAGACATGCTTGTTGGGCTGATTGATCACTCCAAGTTATCGATCTTTTCAAACTGTCATGGACTATAAGCCATTTATTCTGTCGTTGGCCACTTAGTCTTAAGGTTTTAATTCATCACTTAATTCATCAAAATATTTAAAAACTTTTCCACATTTGCTTGCAGTAACGAGAGTAACAAGCTCATGAATACCCAAAATGAACAAATCATTACAATGGGCAGAGAAAAGAAAAAGGAGATGCACATAACAGACTTCACTTTTTCAAAAAGAAAACGCATACACAAATCAATGTGAATATAACTATACTTGGAATCCAATACACCAAGAGGAAAACAATAATGGAGAGTGATTTATAACTCCAGAAATAAAAATGCAAACAAAATAAATATATTTTACATTTTTGTGTTTTTTTCTGATATGTTTTCCTTGGCAAAGGATCCTTTGTCAGCAATCCCCCCCGTCGGTTTTCTGAAATTAAAAACAACAGCAATTATACTGAATTCTTTTAACTAAATTCAAGTATTGAAGTCTTATCAAAAACAACTTACATTGATTCGGTGTAGTCCTGAAGGTCAGAATTCCCAGTTTCGGGTAGGAGTAAGCACAGACCCCCAAGAACTATGGGGATCCCACCATAGACTATCATTGGAATGGTGGGATGGTAGACGTCCAGGAGCCGTACCAGAGGAGCGAGGATTCCCGCCACACGTGCAAACATGCTATTCAGACCAATACCATTCTGCCTACAGACAGCATATTAATCAACAATCCAAATGAATAAATAAAGCATCTGCCTGCATGTCTTCTGTATGTTATCGCTCTCACCTTACAGTGGTGGGATACAATTCTGCACTATAAACATAGGGCGTAGTGAAAGTGCTGGAAGCCGAAAGTTTGCCCAGTATAGCCATGACTGTTATTACTGTGGGAAGATCTGTTGGCAAAATCACAAGAACAATAACACATTTCTGAATTACATATATGTAAAGTCACATGCTTTCTATTATTATTTGCCTTAAAAGCTGCATTTTATCATCTAAATTTTGTTTATGGATCTCTGCACTATCTCACATTTAACTATTTGATTATGTTAATTCAGTTTTATTTGTCGTAAATTTGTAGACGTGTTGTGTGCTGCGGACCTCTTGGCCAGTTCACCCTTGTAAAAGAGCTCTTTACTTTCCTGGTTAAATAAAGGTAAATGAATGAATAAAAATGTCAGCATGTTCACATACATTTTGCTGAACAAGGTTTTTTTTTCTTTCTTTAATCCATGTCCTTATCTGTTCTCATCATAAAGGTCTGAATCGAAATTGATGTTACTCAAGATACCTCATAAATTAACTAAAGCGAGCCACTCTCTTATCTTTGGACTGATAAAGGACAGACTAATGACTAACCCAACAAGGCAGGCCAGAGTGAGTGAAAGAAACAAACATTTCCATTTTTTCACTCTATTTAAATTTCAGTTTAAAATGTTACTGATTAAAATGTCAAGAACCTGATTTCAGTGTGAATTACAGACAACAACAACAAACCACAAATTAAAGATACACTGGCAAACACACCACATGTTTAATAATTAGAACATGAACAGGGTGGGGATTGTCACCTTGTAAAGATCTATTTCACCCTGATCAATGTATATCCTCCTGAACAGAATTACGTTTCATGGTTTTTTTAATGTGTTTTTGGTAAGCAGAGCTAACTAAAATATATTCTAGTGAAGAAACAAATCTAATGACTCGAGAGTGAAAGTAACTTAAAAGTCACACATGTGGATCGTGTCACAGTAAGTGATAGACTCACTTCACTGAAATGAAACATTTTGTGTTTAACAGTTGTTGGGATCCAGGGTTAGAGGCTTTCACTTTTATTTTTTTTTATGATTTAAATGTGTTTTCATTACATTGACATTACATTTAAGTTCTAAAAATGCATCTTGCAATAAAACAAAAATGACTTTCTAACTGCATTTACTCCAGATTTTCTAGTATAACATACAACCCCCCCATGAAATTTCACACACATGCATGCAAGTGCTCCATCTTTTCTGTCATTAAACTTCCAACAACTAAAATTGCATTGTTAACAACGGTTTGTTTCCTCTGAAAGTTTTAGCCATCAACAACCAGTCAACAATGTAACGTTCATGAATTTCATTTCCTGTTAATGACAAATAAGTGTTCACAGAAATGAAGCATTGCTTCCTGGGAAATCTTATGGAAATCTTTGTTACGTCAGAGTAACAATTGACAGCATTTCTCCGTACCAAATGAAAAAGAACCCACATGATTATATAGATTACATTTAAGTCCGTGTCTTTGGTTTGTCCTCGGTAGTAAAGGGTCCGGACTCAGATGGCCTCCTTAGTGTTTCAAGAATACACAAAAAAAACAACAAGAAAACCATATTAGTTAGTTTTCTCCCCATATGAAACATAGTTGTCAAATGGTTCAACAGCTCACATTGGTTCAGCGTGGTCCTGAAGTTCAACGTTGGAGGTTTCAGGCAGTAGTAAAGACAGACCACCAGCAATAATGGGGAAAGTACCGTAGATTATCATTGGAATGAAGGGATGGTAGACATCCAGGAGTCTGACCAATGGGGTGAGGATTCCCGCCATGCGAGCAAAGGTGGCATTTAGACCGACACCATTATGTCTGCAGAGAAGAAACCCGTCAACATACTGAAAATCTTCTGAAATATGCGTGCTAATACTTGTATTTTGTCAGTGTCACCTCATGGCCGTGGGATATAATTCTGCAGTGTAAATATAAACGATGCTGGAAGTAGACACAGCAGCAAAGTTTCCCAGTACAGCTGAAGCTATGACCGCAGCAGGAACATCTGGTGGACAAGCAAAAACACAAAGACAAATCTGAAAGAACGTCTTAAGAACATACAGTTGATGGGAAACACGAGTAATGGCTGCCTGAATTCAGACCACTTGATGAGTATTTACATAAATATTACTATATTATCTTCACACTAGACCAGGGGTCGGCAACCCGCGGCTCCGGAGCCGCATGCGTCTCTTTTGTCCCTCTGCTGTGGCTCCTGGAGACTCGGTCCCACTGTGCAGTACGTGCTGGAGCGCGGCGGGCCGGGATGGTAAGGCAAAGCGCACCCAGACCCAACTCGATTGCGCGATCCCATCACAGAGAGTGCGGTTAAAATGCAGCAGAGGTTGTGAACGCCACGATGACGACGCAGGTATGTAACGGCATTACACAACAGTACTTGCCGGACCAACGCGGAAGTTGCCACTGCAGCTCCGCGGTCGTCCGAGAAAAGCCGTGAGCCTCCGTTCTGTGACACAGTGGAAAACGTTCTCATTTTGAACAGCAGCGTCCTGCTCCCGCTGAATCTCCTCCTCTCCTGTTATGGAGAGGAGCGTCTGCACCTCGTCAGAAGACCGACTGCAGCACACGGATTGAATAATATTTAATCTGCCGTCACAGACGGACGGACGCCTCATAACACAGACAAGGTGCTGGTCTATTCCTGGTGGGTCAGAGCTTCTGGGTCGGAAAGGAGCCGCCACCGCCTCTCTCTCCCTCCTCACCTATGGAGTGTTCTTTGTAAAAGGAAAACTTAGTCGGGTCCAAGTGACGCAGTGTTAAAACTGCTGTAGGACGCTGCTTCACCCGTGCAGTCCCCATGGTTCAGTGATTACGACTCTTATCTGCCGTGCGGGGAGATCCGGGTCGACTCTTCATTGGTACATTATTTCTAATATGTTTAATTCATGCTAAAGACGCAGTTTGGATTATTCTTTTTATTTTCGAGCCGCCGTTCCTCAGTATTTTTACGTAAAATAGAGGTTAAAATCAATACATACAGTGTTATCTTGATTTATATGTCAAGCAGGTTCTGCGGCTGCCAGTGTGTTGTGTTCAGTGGGAAACGGGTCCAAATGGCTCTTTGAGTGTTGAAGGTTGCCGACCCCTGCACCAAACCTTATTATTATGCATGGCAGAGCAACACGTTACCTGCTGGTATGGCAAGGATTCCAAGACATGCAAGACCTCCCATTAACAACATCGTTGTTTGACAAATTCTCCTCCCAAAGTACTGGATGAATGGTACAATTCCCAGACGTGCAGGGATTTCAACTAATGCAAAGATTAACTGCATGAGGTAAATATTCAGACCAAAAGATCCCACATTGAGCATCAGTCCATAGAGCATCATACTGGTTGAAAACCTATAAGTGAGAGAGAAATGTTCAGTGCATTTAGAAAGACATGTGACAGTTTGTGGATGATCCCAATACTCACCAGACACAGCTCATTATGAGAGCACGCTTCCTCAGATATGATATCCTGAAGATGTCCAACATGTTTCCTCTTTTGGGTGTCGTGTCACTCTCTAACTTAAAGGGGCCATATTATGCACAATTCACGTTCCAATGGTTTTCCAACAGTGATATGCATCCCCATATGTGGGAATGACGCCCCAGAAGTGAAGAAAGTCGGTCATCTCTCTCCCTGGCTTGGTTCAAGTTTTTATAAAGTGTGTGCTCCAACGAGCGAAGCAGAAATCAAATCCCAATCAAGGTAGGCCTTCCCTTTGACCCTCCCACAATTAGGCAGCTCTGCTGGGTGAAATTACCACAGCACACATCGCACCCCAAGAGGAAGCACTTCCGCGGAGACAGCCCAGCTCACACAGACACAGCAGATTCTGAATACGGCTCATATGATCCAATATTCAAATGGCTGAAAATAAGGGAAAAGCTGGGTTTGTGGCAATAAACTTTGACTGCAATGTTTGTGGACCAATGAGACTCATGTGAAAGTGTTGAAAAGCTGGATAATGGTAAATCTTTAATAATTTAAGGCCAGTTTGTGAGTGAGACTTTGTTCATTTTCTGGCTTTATCATGTTTGATTTTGAATGACTTACCTTGTCCAACATGTCTTCTGGGACATGTCTCCCATTTACTATAGCTGCTCTCCGAATTAGGCTCGCAGCCTCCTCTTGCCTGCCCTGGGTAATGAGCCAGCGAGCGGATTCTGGAAGAAGCCTTGTTTACAAAGACCAAGAATCAAAAACATTTATTTATTTTCTTTTTTTTATGTGGCCATTATGTAGGAAATCAGCATGTTATGTGGTAAAAGTGACTCCTGACCAGTAGTAGAGTCCTAGGACAAGAAGTAGAGGGCTGGACGTCGCTAAATGCAGAACCCTCCAGTTGGGGATCAAATAGGCCAAACCAGGCAATAGCATCAGTCCCAAAGTATAGGAAATGTTGCAGATCGTGGTGCAGATGGCAAACTTGGAAGATTCACTCCATTCCCCTGCTTTAAATCACATCAAGAAATGTTCTTTATAGCACATGGTAACATCCATATATATATATATATATATATATATATATATATATATATATATATATATATATATATTACTCACAATATACTATTTAATATGCAGCGCTACAAATATACACAATGATGTTTTTATTTTTGGGGGTTTAAAGACATTTTGAGAAACATACTGCTAAGTATCATAAATCAGCTAAATGGTGGCATGAAATTCGGCACCGAAAAATGTACCTACCGATCACAAATAAACCAGAAAAAAGGCCTGCAACTGAGATGGCACTGGAAAACTTGAAGACCATGTAAACATAAATGTTGGGTGCCAAGCCAGCAGCCACGCCAAACACCATCAGAAAGAGGAGCGAAAGCAATATTGCAAAGCGGCGACCAAACCTGCAGAGACAAAAGATGAAAAATAGAATTATAATACATGTTGTTCTGTCTTATATCTGAAACATTATGCTAAACTCTAACCTGCAATGCAATCTTTTATGACTGCACACCATCAAGTCTCTCTCACATCTTTAGTTGCACATGGGCAACATGGGTTTGGAAGACATAAGATCACTGAAAATGTACAAATGTGAATGTGCAACACCTCTGATTGTATGTCGCCAGACACACAGAGACAGAAAACCGCATTTACACATGCAGTAAATCAATCATGTCTTTGGATCGTGGGAGAGAACTGACTTATATCCAACCTGTTTGTGGCTGTGTGAAAACTCCAATTCCAATTTTTTCACACCAGACCCAGGCCTTGATCATATGTGGTATCAATTTTTCTACATGCGACGTCATTAATGTGTGACTGACGTCACTGGTAAACCCCGGAGGAAGCGGCTCTCTTACACAGGCTGAGATCTGGGCTGGTTTTTATTGAGGTGTGTTGGTTTTACAATGTTTGGGTTGGAAACAGTGAGTCACATCTGGCAACCGTCGTGCTGACCATTGTGCCATCCATATTTACTTCCATTAACAGTCTTCTCCGCTCTGGTGCCAGAAAACATTGGGTCCAGTCACGTTCGCGCGACAGTCTGATAGAAGCTGAGCTGAAAATGTAATGTGAATGATGACGCACAAAATGACCTGCAGTGTGAACCTAGCCTCTGAAACAGTCTCTAACCTGTCAGCCATCGCTCCTGTCACCAAGGCTCCCACAAGAAGACCGGACATGTAGATGGACTGTGACACATCGATCAGATTGCTCCTGTCACACACCAGATCAAACTGACAGCAGGAGGGAGGAAAGACAAAGAAAGTTGTCGTTCTCGGTCAGTTTGGGATTTGCCAGTGATGCTGCTTCAGACAGAAGTAGAATTTAACTGCATAAGAGTAATTTCTTATTCTACTTCAGTAGATTTTTGGGAATATTTTTAATTCACTTGAATATTTATTTAATGAAGTTCATGTGTTTCACAGTGAGGCTTTTAATCTTTTGAAAGTGCTCATACTGACTGACATAACTTTACAAACCACCAAAATGAAGGACTCAGGATTTCTCAAAAGATCTGTATCACTGAAGTTTAAAATTCAAATCAATTCAATTAAAGTCAAATACCTAAATTCATCTCTACGGGTAATTTAAAAGCATAATGAGTAGCTCATATAAAATCATTAAAAAACATAAATCTTTCAAAACACCATCAAAACATAAAATAATATTTATAATACATTTTAATAGAATAATAAAGTAATCAAACTGAATTGCTAAAAATATAAATAATTCTAGCCAATGTTGTGATCAAAAAGATATGACATATAAGGGTGAGCATGACAGCTGAATTCCCCACAATTCAATAAAATAGTGGCGAAAGCATCAGCGATTGCATGACACTTGAAAAAACTCAACTTGCTGCACTTTCCCTTTTACTTAAGGAAATTAAACACATACAAACTTAGAAAGGAATAGATGGAGTAGAATTTGTAGAGTTTGAAATAAACTTCTTCTACCTCTGTGACAATGGTGTAGGCACCTTCAGGTGCCTCATATTTGAATCCATTCCTACATCCTGTTGTGGTGTTTATCCCATAATTTTCAATGGTTTCCAAATCCAGATCCACAGGAGTGAACATTTCACAGCTCTCAAAACTTCCATCCTGGTTGACCGGGATAGTCAGGTTTTTCTGTCGCTCCTCTGTCAGGTTGGGTCCGTGCTTCAGGATCCAGTCTGTGTTGCAGTGATGTGGGAAACTTATGCCTACAAATACCTGTCCGATCAAGTCGAAGGCTGTGAATATGCTTGGAATAAATAATATAGCCAGCAAACGTTTCTGAAACCAATCAAACCCCCCGATCTCTTTCAGAATGAGTTCAAAGTTGCTCATCTTGTTGCCTAAATGTCGTCCGAGTTCTGTGTTAGTCGCCAAGAATTTCCAGTTCACTTTCTTTCTCTATCTATAGTTAATGTTCAAACTTTTTATAGTGATTTTATTACCCGCCACATTGTTCAGTAACTCCCCAATGTGAACTCAATGACATAAATGTTGGTTATATACAAAAAATATATGATGGTGAAAACTCCTCTGATCAAAGACTGAGCGGTTACCTGTCTTTATGACTGAGTTCTTTTTTGTACTATACCTGTGAGGTCTAACATGCCCTGAGAGGATTAAAATGCTATAGCCCACAATGTTTTTAATGTTATTAAGTGTTAAGATGTGACCAAAGTTACAATTAGATCAAGGCTGCCTATCAGCACTTTGTTTTCATGGTTTGGTTGCAAAGTTTACAGTCAGAGGTGGAGGAATTTAATATGACAGTGAGAGGAAACATAAATAGTGCTGCCAAAACTATAAAATAATCATCTTTTACTCTAGACATCGTAAAGCACGTTTGTGTCGCACCATTCGGACACAAGTCACTTCACAGAGTTTACAAGAAAAAAAATAGTCGATTAAAACAAGGCAATTAAGAAAGGCATAAAGAGGACAATAAAATAAGTCAAATGTATTTTTATGTATTATATTCTAATGCATCACACAGCACCTTGGAGGGGTGGCTTCCCCACGGGGGCAGGCCCTTTCTGGGCCTCTGCTTTGGGGTGGCTTGCCGGCCAGCCGGAGCTTGCGGCGCCGGTGCTTAGGGTTCCGGCCGGGTCTGGGTGGGACCGGAGTGTGCGGGTTGACCTGGGAGTGGGTGTTGATCGGGAATGGGGGCTGCCCCCTTGCATCTCTCCTTCTCGGTGGGTGTCAGGGGCCTCGGGGGTGGCGGCCGCTGTGCCTCCGGGTCTCCGGGTCTCCGGGCTTGGGGCCTTTCCCTGCAGTCCTTCGGGTGGCTGGGCATCACATCCTGTTGCCCTTGACTTGGGGAGGTATCGGTCTGCGGGGCTCTGTCACGCCTGGACCAGACTTCAGGTCTCTTTTGGTAGCCCCACCTGCATGTGTGAAAATCACTCCGACTCTTGACAAGTCCCACGGACATGCAGAATGCCCCCTGGACTCACTGGGCATGGTTGGAAGACACTGTTTATTTGTATTTGTCATCTCGGTGGAGAGCTGGACCACTGGTGCCATTGTAGACCTCACACACACACACACACACACACACACACACACACACACACACACACACACACACACACACACACACACACACACACACACACACACACACACACACACACACACACACACACACACTGCGGTGTGACACTACCCTCCCTACCTTCAGGGACACCTATGATGATCCCTGATTCTCTGAGAGTTTGGCAAGATGGAATAAATAACAATAGCAAATGTAAACATTATGGCAGGTTGAATGTAGCATTGATGAACATTCAGGTAATAACACACATAAAATGGCATCAACAATGTAGATGATACTGTGATGCTACATAAAAAGATTGTACAAGAGGAATACGTGTTCACACTTTATTGTCATCTGTAAAGTATTGCATTCATCATAATTACAATGTCACAGAAAAAACCAAAAAACCTGTCTGTGGAAAAGACTTCTTGTGTTCTTCTGAAAAAACCCAACTGATTTCTCTTCTTCTTCCTCCACCAATAAAATCAAAACTATGCCCACTGTGTGTCTAACAAACTGAATGATTATGAAATAATTGCATGTCATCAGGTCCAGGACCCCCTTTGAGTGGCACCAAAGATCCCAATAGGGGCTCTGAGGCTTTGCCTGTTCTGAACTTGTAAAGAAAAACCATAATGAAATACCCTGTAGAATCGAGAGCAGATCTGGGAAACTGTACATTTTTCATTTTAATGTTCACACGTTTGTAAATTTACTTTAATGTTTTGAGGTCCACGACTTTTCTTGGCGGCTCCAGGGCCACTGATGTAAACGTCCGAGGCTCCGTTATAAATTAGGTTGGAATCATCATGTTTGTACGATTTCATTTAGTGATCCATCCTTTAAAAGTGATCAAGATTTGACACGATTGGCGTGGCAGTGCAGCTGTTGGACTGTTGCATCTTCCTGTGCAGTTCAAAATCCCATCAGCTGAATGTAGAAATAAGATACAGTTTTAAATGAAGCATACAAATATATTAATTGACCAAAGAATGAATGTACCTGATCTAAAACCTGCCTATACTCACCTGGACATACATTCATGCGTCATACTCATCGTGCAGATTGGACGTGCTCCTCAGAAGCCATCGGCTCTTGTGCTGAGCGTGTCCAAAACCTTCATCATAGTTTCCCTTCTTTCTGAACAGTTGTTGGTAGTGAAATATGCAGTAGAACTCACCATTTGCCGGTGTGTAATTGGACACGCTACAAATGAACACAGGTGTGTCAAATACAGTTTAGTTTAAGGACGGCATGGGTGGTTTTCTTTAATCAGTCAATGAAACATTTTGGGGAGTACCCAAAGTTCTCAAACTCAACCACATAGACGAAGCCTGTAAACATTACATTCATTCATTCAAACATTCATTTTGGATCCAAGAGGTTTTAGGTTACAATCAAATGAAGTGGAATTACCATGGGCACAATATTAGCAAAACGTCTTAATAATCCCACCTTAGTTTTTTCTTGCATTTTTTACAGCAGAAGCAATTTTTGTGATACGTGTATTTGTCTGCTGTTATTTTTTCCATCTGATAAACTGGTTTCAAACAGGCTGAGCACATCTCTTGTGAAGTTGCTTGAAACTGATGGAGAGAAAAAAAAAAAAAAAAAAACCAGACCAAACATTATTAATTAGGTAAAAAAAAAGAAAGAAACTTTGACAAGAGGCATTAATAACAAAACACTGGAACAAATGACAACCAAACCAGTTTAATTAAATATTCATGTCAAACATAGCTTTAAATATTTAAAAAGATAAGAGATACCTAAACATAAATAAAACATTTTAAACAGGTGATATTAAAAACCAAACAATCAGGAATATTCAACTCAAACACTGTCTAGATAAACTACATTTATGTACATGAGCTGTCATATCTTGAAAAACGACAAAGTCATTTTTCCTACTGAGGCATTTGATTGACGGGCAGCTGCACTTCTGGGTAGGTGGTGACCTGATTTGTTCCTGGACTTGTCGATGACGTTGTGGTTTCTGGCTGAGGTGTAACAACAGTGGAGGTTTTGGAGGAATAAAAACGGTTCCCAAAGTTATCGGTCCTCTCGTAATTTTCTGTGACCGTCTTTGTTCCTAAAATACTTTTCCCCTCGTGGTCCGTGTGCACCTCGAGCACACTGACTTCCCGGTTGGGGTCCGGTTGGCTGCAGGTGGCTTGTTTTTGACCCTTTCTTCTAGGCTCTCCCTTCCTCTTTGCGGCAGGGCTGTTGCACGTCAGCGTCTTGGTTGTCCGGAATTTTTCCTCCACCTTCGGACTCTGCTGGCACGTCTTGCAGATTAAGGTTTCTGGCGCTGCTGCCTCCGCTCTGTCCATCTTTCTCGCTGCTGACTCGATGGAGATGAACGCAGGTGAAGATGGGGGACTCGACCGCTGCTTTAGGGACGACGCTTCGGCACTTTGCTCAGTCGCTGCTTTCGCTCGACTGGCACTTTCATTTGCTTGCTGTGATTTTTTTCTGCTTGACTCGATACTAATCTTACTAATATTGCCTGAAGATGGAGATCCTTGCACAGCCCCTAAAGACTCCTTAAACAGGCATGATAATCCAGCAATATCAGCATCAGATTTAAGCGTAGACACTGAATAAAGGGCTTTCTTTATGGTTCCTTCTATGTCTACGAGTCTGGCTAATGTTTGTTCTTTGAGATTCATTATCTCTTCACTAGCTCGCTCAAGATCTCCAAAAACATGAGCCATTGACGTCTTGGTCGGCGTGTTTTCGTTGATTGATGGCAGCCTTTTGTCTTTGTTTTCTTCCTTCACCTTAATTTGTTCTCTCTCGTCAGCACTGACAACCCAGTCGGGGACGTTTTCAAAGACACCTGTCAAAGACTTTACGTCGACCTCGCTTGTGTCCTGTTCGATTTCTTCAACTCGACTGAGGAGGCTCTGCAGTTCCTCCTGCTTTCGCAGGTTGTCAAAGATTTCCATGGCCGCTGTTATGTTCCCTCTCATGATCTCATCCATGTGAACCGACAGCCGCTGTCGGCGTTCGTCCTCCGTCTCACTCCGTCCTTTCTTTTCCCTCATCTCAACTCTGTTTTCCTGCGTCATTGCTTTCTCCTGCTTCCCTTCACTGTCGTCACTGTGTCTACCAGCGTGGCACGATGGATCAATTCCAACTTGGACGGGCTGTGCAATTTTTACCCTTTTTGGTTTTACAGGGGCAATCTTCTTTGGAGATGCCTTTTTACCTCCAAATTTCTGGCACGCTTCATGGAAATCTACATGTTTTTCCTCATTTTCACTCAGACCATCTTTGACTGAGGAACATTGGTGGCTTTTTTCATCTGCTGTACCATTTAGCGTTTGTTGCTTTGTAATGACTTTGTTGTCAGTAACAGCGGAACATATTATGTCAGGTTCCCGGGTCAATTGTTCAGATTTACTTGAACGCTCAGCGCTTTGAGGATCTAATGAATCCCTGTTAGAGTTGAACAGGTCTTGCCCAAGTTCATCCTGACATGGAACTGTTGTCTTCTTCATCGTGTGAGGAGATTTTGGAAACATTTCTTTGGGGGTAGCAGTATTGTTTTGGGTTGCTTGCATATCTTTTGGGTGTGAAGATTGGCCATTTCTTTCTTTCATCATCAAATGTTCTGGTTTAGGAGGAATGACTGGTTTTGGACCAATAGATCTTTGGTTTTTATCTGACACGGCACCTCTTACTGGTTTATTTGAGGTTCTTGTTTCTTGTGGAGGTTTGGCATTTGTTGCACTCACTTCTTTAACTAATGGCTCTTGAGGGGTATTGGGGCGAAACATCTCAGTGGGTTTTTTAATAGACAGAACATCTGTATTTTGTGACCGTTCCTGGCAGGGTTTGGAGGAGTTTCTATATATCATCGCTGCTCTAAAATCACCTTTTGTGACATTAATATTGGATTTTTCTAAGGAGTCTAAAGCTGCTTGAACTTTACCTTGAAAAACAACTTCCTCTTCTTCTTGTTCTGGCGTAGTTTCTGAACCGTGTACAATTGAAACTGAGTCTTCCTGTGAAGATTCTTGAAGTAAGGTTTTACCTTTTTCTCCTGACGAGTGATACAAGGCTTTGGCTTTGACTGTGGCCTGTTGAAGCTCCTGGATTGCAGTCTGGAGGTCAGAGATCTCGTCATTTTCATCAATTACCTGAACTAGTTCTGCCTGGAGGACCCTGTCGTCATCCTGCCCATCAAAACTTAACAATGAAGACTGTGGTGTGACTTTAGAGTTATCAGCCTGGCTTTGTGCATTGAGGACAGACGCTTTAGAAGTATTCTGCACATATTGTTTTTGGTCAATTAAAACATTTTGACCTGCAGTTGACATGAGGGTAGACTGTGAACAATTGTCATATATATTTGGCTTGGGTTGGATTTGATTCTGATTTCCAGAGAATATGCTTTTTAATCGCTTAATATCCACAGGGACCCATTCTGAAGTACTTTCCTCTGCAAAATCACCTTTCTGTTCATAAGGGTCCTGAGGGGGTTCCTGTTCCTCAGCTGTTGCTTCTGTCTGAAGAGTTTTTAGATAATCATAATCTCCCTTCTCAATGCAGCTCTTGAACAGTTTGACATTCCCTTTTTCTGTAACCTCAGGTCTGAGGAATCCCGGACAGGTTTGATCTTGAAAAGTGTCCAGAAAGCTGCGTTTGGCCGAGTCAATGATGCCCTTTCTTGTTTCTTTATCAAGTGTTTTACCCGTTTCACCACTTTCCGGCTCTGGTTCGTAATACTCTGCGCCTTGTGCAGGGCTGTAAGTCTTCACGTCTTCCTCATCAAAATACTTATACAGCGAGTAAACAATGACTTCCGCTGAGTTGTTTACATCTTGTTGAATGATCACTCCTTTCCTCAGAGAGTTGTCTTGGTTGAGAATATCCTCGACAAGCTGAGCCACATTGGCCGTTTTGCACTCTGTGTCCTTGGTGGTATGGACCTGACGCTGGTGAACAGGTACATTCACCACTGTGGCCTTCATGTATCCATCGCTATCCTCTTTTAGGTACGTGATCTGAGGTTTTAGATTCACTCTTGGTAGGGAATGGAGAACAAAGTTTTGTGCGCCACCTTCGGCTACCTCATCATATCTTATCTCTGGCCCACTCTCCGACATAGTGAATTTAGCTTTTTTAGCAATCATAGTCTCATTCACCTCAATAATCGAGCCGAATGAATGAATGGCACGTGCCTTGTAGAGGAAATCTAATGTTTCATTAATGTTCTCCACCATGGTCTCAATTTCGTCTTTGTTCTGCTGCCTGATTTTGCCAAATGGCATTGATTCAAACAGATGGGTTCTGTTTCTCACATTAGCAACCAGACAGTCCTCGCCTGTCCCACCGTCTCTTGCTGAGATTTGAGGTTTTGATGTATGGACATGAGAATTCTCTCTTTCTATGTTTGTTGAGACAAAAGGGTTGTTTTGGAAAAGAGCGGCACTTGTTTTTATCACATCAAGACATCCTTCTGCATCGGGAGCGCTTGACAACAATGACACTTGTTTATCAGGCTGTTTTTCCAAATCAGGGTAGATTCTTTTGTTTTTGCTTTGTAAATTGTGTTTACGACACATGTCAATCTCCATGTTCTGCATTTGGGCATTTGTTTCATCCGCAGAAACAGAAATGTTTGTCTGGACAATTCTATCAGAATTTGACCTGCCTGTGTTCACATGCTGACTCTCAAATAACCTTCTGGTGGCCTGGACATCTATTTTAACATTCTCCTCCTCACAGTCTCTATCAGGCTCTGGCCTACAAACAAGAGATGTGTCATCCCCTGCAAGTTCTTTCACAGTTCCAGTATGAGGCTTTTCTTTTGGCTCCTCGAAAACGGCTGAAATTTTCTTGACGTCACACTTTTCCGCAGTCCCCTCTCCCATGTGCATCTTAAGGGTGTTAGGAGACACTTTGTCTTTCAAGCCAGAGTTCTCAAATATCAAGCATCTTGAGAAGACCTCTCCCTCATATCCAGTTTCACCAGCTGTCTCCCTTTCTGAACTCAAGACCTCAGCGAGCTCCTCGTCCACAACATCATCCAACATCTTCAGCTCTGGGTGAGTGTGCTTGAGGAGTCGTCTCAGCTCACATTTCTGTCTCTGTTGATATAGCATTTCCTTCGAAACTTGGGAAGCTTGATAATATGCCCCAGAGCGGTCTTCTGCTCCTGAAGGAGGTGGAGGAAGGCCATCCTTTCCTTGGAAGGATGTTGGGTCTTCAGCCATCTTGGGAGAACAAAGTAACGTTCTTACTATTCCCTCCTTTTCAAGTGAAAACCATGCTCCAGCTTTGTTATTTTCAGGACCACGAGAGTTTGTTACCATCCATGTCAGGCCGGCTTGCTCTCCTCATGCCAGCAGTAGAAGTGTTAGAGGAAATCCGAATGAACCAGGAAATACGGCCACACATGCAACCTTATCCATAACTGATAAAATATGTGCAATGAATGGCATACGTGTCAGTTTTGATATTTTCACGACAGTGAATGGTAGTCCTGATATCGCTACGTTACGCAGGGAACAATGCAAATCCACCGTGCACATAGCAGTTGCACCCACCACAATATCATGCAAACCGTCTGGTTTACCTGAAAAGATCTTCCTCTTTTCGCCGATTCAGGTGATGGATTGTGCTCCTGGACAGAAATAGAAAAATGTTTCAATTTATTTTCCACTTGATATGAGCTGTCTGACTAGATTTACCATATCAGTGATGGACTGTTTCCATTTTGTTATTTCCATATGATACGCAGCTCTGGAGAAGCTCAACAGCAGCAAATCATGTTGTTTCAAGTTACTACACTATGTAAATTTCTAGGCCTATTTATCTCCATAAAAATATGTAAAGCGTGTATATACTCAGATATTTGTAGATATTTCTTCCTCTACCTTTAAGCAACAAGCATCAGTCAACTTGCTTAAAAGTCTCCGACATAACCTTTTAATACGAGAGATTAATATGAGATTCTAGTTTAAGCTAATTCACACCTCCTAACATAGTGTACACTGAACAAAAAAAAGACACGAGTAGACTGTTGTTTACCGGCTTTACAGGAGTCTTGGTCGATTCCTGAGACACTTTGGACAGATAGAGAGCGGACATCACTTTGACCGAGACAGACAGTTTCTCCTTGGTTTGGATGTTTCTGAAGTCTGCGATTGACCTCCTCTTTTCATCTGTGGAAGGAGCAGACACAGCCGATTTAATGCGTAGTATTTTGTTATGACAGAAATTGTACTGCGTCGCACTTGAAGAGGGTCTAATCAGAGCCGTCTGAGAGCCGTGTTGACAATGTCTAAATAAAGACTGTAATCAACAGCATGAGGCTGAATACTTTCAGAATCGTCCACCTCCCAAACACAATGACTTGTTTAATGACACAGGTGACTTCTGGCCGTGTCATCAAATTGCTTGTCAATAGGCACCAGTTTGGGGCCATGAGTAATGGCCGTTTTCAAGCTGATATTTACCAGCTGTCGTGTGGTTGAGTTATAAATGTCCCGCTTGTGGTGCAGCAGGTCATATAACTGACTCCAGTGACACACATACTGAGGCTTAAAGGACAGCGCAGTCACTGCAGCTACAGTTGACTAAGCACAGAGGAGCAAAGGTAAACATACATTATGTCTGGAAGTTGCTGATAAAAACAAAGAAGTATATACAGTATGGCAGCTCCCCTACCGAGAAAACGTGACAAAACAGGGATTTAGAAAAAGAGTGGCAGCTTGAGTGTTGAATTCCGCCTGAGATTAGCAAAGTATTTGAAGTATTAATATTGTATTTATATAATTTCTTAATTTTTTTTGTCTCTCGTGCTGTATCTTTAGCTTTATGGGTTAAAAAAAAACTGAAACTGGTTTTAGGAATCCCTTTGAGACAAAATAACTGTTAACTCACTGTCGTGAAATAATTCCAATTTCCTTTCTGCCCTTCTTCTTTGCGCCTAGAAATCCGTGAGCTAATATCTCAGTCTCGTTTCCTCTTGCTTTGTGTCCTTGCAGCAGAGCCTCTACCTCTCCCGGTCGCTCCTTCCTTCTGTCTCATTCCTGCCCCGGAGACAGCTGACCCTTTCACCCTCCTGCACTTATTCAGGACTTGCAACACACCGGCTATTTCCGACCCGCTCTGAAGTGGCCCATGCTGCCCACACCAGGCTGGGCCAATCACAGCTCTTTGCACAGTCACTGCGCGTACTTGTACCCCGCTTCTCCTTCATTGGTTTGAAACTCTGACCTGGGTCACAGGACTCGGAGAAGACTTTCTAGTGAGCATTGACTGGAGAGGCGCTTTCAGCTTTTGTCTTCACATAAAATGAAGAAACCTGTTTCTGGATTCACTTTAGTAATAGACGCAATGCATAATGACTGTTACGTCTAACAAAATCAAAAGCATATGTATTTGACAACATTCATATTATGCAGTGTTCGGTGCTATTGTCTTGGGGCCTGTCTTGATCAGTAATTGATTATACAACATTTTTGGTCTCATTTTTACTTAAAATTGTTTGTTGAGTACTCTTTATTACACAGACTTTATTACACTTACTGTTGGCCATCTACAGTTTATTGAACTAAATAAGTAACAATTTAGGATGCAGCCAATGCTAAAGTTAACAGTTCAAAGAGCAGGAGAACAAAGTAACAAGATCAGTGATGCCTATCAGCTCCCTGGAGCACCGTAATGTGGCTGCCCACCGCTTACTAGAAATACAATGGGTAAATGTGGAAAAAGGACTTTCCCCCAAGGAGATTAATAAAATATGGTTAGGGTAGAAACTTCAACATTACAGATTTCACAGATGTAACGGAGGTTTCTAATAAAACAAATCTTGTAATTCACAATACTGGTGTCAGGCGCTCCATAAACACAAAGATATGGAAATATAGTGTGGCGTGATGGCCGTCCATAAGCAGACTTTGACATTTTTTTATTGCTCTTACAGGAACGTGATGTCACCTGGTACTCACCTGCATCAGCGGTGGCATTTCTTTCAAAATCGATACCTCCTATTGTTTTTCTTCTCTCCACTCTGTCCAGATTCACTGCCTGGAGAGAAATGAATGCTTACTATTACAAAACAGCTGGATGTAAAAATTCAAATGACTTTATAGCGGGTTGTTTCATAAAATGAGGAAATGTGGAGTTTTGTACTGTCTTTGCAGAAACCCCACACAAAAAATATGGCTTCAAATAGTACCTTTAACCTTTCAATATGCCTTTAATGGAGAACTATTTATCTCTGTGCTCGTGTATTAAGATATCCCAGGCAGAGATTACAGCTGGAGTTCTTTAAGGAAAATTAACCATGAAAAGTCGATGCGAAGAACATCCTATCAAGACGGACATTTTCAGATTTTTGGCTTAGCAGTGATGACCAGAAAAAGTCATTAGAAAACTAATGCCAATACAGAATGTGAAACAGAAAAGAGGCTGATTTCAGCACCAGAAAAGAAAAACTTCCAAGTCTTCCATGACTTCACTGAAACACAAGCTGAAGCTTTGGTTATATCACCTAACATCAGCATAATAGGATATATGTGGGTAAAAGCTGTGTGTGCAAGACAACTTAGAGTATATAGGAGTGGAAATGATTCATGCGAAAAAGTGGTGAATGTGTTGCCTTTGTAGGTCACTAAATCTGATGTAAATCTGATTGGAGGTCGATGGTTTCCAGATGAAAGTGAAAATTACCCTGCCGTCAATCTACAAACAAAGACCGGTAAGCCAGACGCTAGATACTAGATGACAATTAAATGGGTCATAGATATAAAATATTTTGTTTTCTTGCATAAAATATCACAAGTAACTTCCTTTCCAGCCGTGACAGTGATTGAACTTACCTTTTTGGCCACATGCTCTTGTTTAGTTTCAGTTTGAGACACTTTCTGAAAAGCTTTGAGGCTTTTCTCGTTCTTTGCAGCTATAGCTGCATCCCGTGCCTCTCCATTCATCACCGCCACGTCTCTCATGTGAGGTGACGAGTT
Source organism: Lipophrys pholis (assembly GCF_963383615.2). Lineage (NCBI taxonomy): Eukaryota > Metazoa > Chordata > Actinopteri > Blenniiformes > Blenniidae > Lipophrys > Lipophrys pholis. Next base: position 10,875,092 of record NC_137648.1, read on the forward strand.
TGCAGCTCTGAGGCTGGACTTTTCTTTGCCTGTTGTTGTCGCCTTTACCTCATACAGAGCTCTCAGATTCATTATGGACTTGGTGTTGCTCTGCAGGCTGTCCATTGATTTGGCGGGAGTTAAATTGGCTTTGACTTGAGATTTCTCGTCAGTTTTCTTCAGTATCGACTTTGGAGGAGTCTTTTGAGTAGATGGCGCTTTCTGTAAATGACACACAGGCACACCACAGCTGCAAAGGTTATATTCTCCGCATGGAAATGTTTACGTTTGTTGAATTAACTGCACGATAAGATGAGTTACAGGTCACCTCTTGCGACACTTGCACCTGCTTTGTTTTACTGTGATAGGCAGTAGTTGGTTGAATGATTGTGCTTCCGCTCACTGCAGTTTGGTACCTTTCATATACAAACACAAAATGACATGCCCTTTGAGAACAAGTTCGGATTGTGAGTGAAGTTGTCACAGAGACTTTCTCTTACCTGGCCACTAAGTCCGACACTGACGTGTTCTTGTCCGGCAGGCCCGTGTCCTTCCAGACTTGATCGTCATTTGAGTCCGAGAAGCTCTTCAGCGACTGGGTGCGCCTCAGGGTGATATTCCATTCCATGGTATTGTCACTACTGCACACTGTTAAACAATATCTATATTGCCGTTGTATGAAAGACAACATCAATGGTATCGTCTATGTTATGTTAAAGCATGTGTTCTATAGTCAATTTTAATTTATTTGATCATTTTAACCCCAGAAGTGAGTGATTTCTCCATCATCTCAGCCTCTTTAAACAAAATATCTTGATTTATCTATTTCTTTCCACAAAAGCATTTAAATGACAGGCCATAGCATCAGAAGTATATTGCTCTTACAGGAAAAGTACAACTTTGGAGTACATCATGCAACGATCCAGAAAAGACCTCAGAGAGGCTTCAAATATTAAGATGAAACTTTTAAGTTTTCCGACATTGCGGCGTTGCCATTGATTAAAAGGTTCTCGGGGTGAATCCTACCTTTCAGGTGTCGATCGGTGTCTGTTCCTCACGGCAATCAAAAGCACTTTCACAGCATCACAAGACCTGCACACGGTGTGAAGCGTTTGTGAGCAAAGTCCTTCCTCTTCCTCATTGCTCTCCTGATGACTGTGTAAAACGGTCTGAGAGTAACAGATAGAGCGAATCGTCGAACGCTGCTCTGTAACACAGATTCACATCGTTAAATTGCTCCTTGTATCAAGACTCTATCTGCATTATTGTATGTTTTAGCTCTCGAGCTTTCGGGAAAATCACTGCTTGAATTCAAATTAAGTCTCGGCTGTAATTACTTGATCTTTGAGCAGCAATACACCATCCATTAATTAAATTAGCTTTATTGATCCTGTAGGCCATCGGATTCTTGTTGCAGTAACAAGTCTTATTTAGACAAAGGAGGATAGGAGTAACTCATGGAACTGAAAGACTCAACCTGCAGCTGTTTTTATTTTTTTGGGGGGTGTTGGCTTTAACTGGTGCAGATTAACAGATCAGTTCTTCAGATATAAATTCACAAAGTCATATAGATATGGTGCTCAATAGCTAATTTATGGTCCAAAGTTTGCATTCTAGCTCTTCAACTGGGATTATACGTTGTCAATTGTTGTGGTCATAGTACCCATTGGATTAATAATCAACTCTGAAAGCTTAGCAGACAGATAAATAGTCTTTATCTATCGAAACTGGGACATGACTGTCCAATTGAAAGAAGATAATCCCAGGATTACAGTACATACAGTCCAAAGTTCCTTTATTGTCCAAATTATATAAAAACAATACAATGCTCAGCTGAGTAACTCGTGCACAGTTTTCCCGTATAAGCTGAAAAGATGCACCCTTCATATCTTTTCAGTTTGTACAGGAAAATTGAATCGCCTTACTTTGTGGAGTTCGCATGTTCTCCCTGTGGGTGGTTTTTCTCTCGGTTTCCTCGAAAGGTTGCTAGTGCCCGTGTGACCGACTGGTGTCCTGCTGGCACTGTTCATTCTCCAGCCTCATGTGACCCTGAATTGGACAAAGTGATATCAAACAGAAATGTTTAGTTTCACGCTCAGATCCAGACCAGTGGTCTATAAGCCTCTATGTTATGCAGTTTTTTGCCGCATCATCAGTTTCAGTTTTGCACCTCGAGCTGTCAGAAGCAAAAGTAAATAAAAGTTTAAAACATACAAAGTGTTTGCAGTTTTTCCACAGTCTCTCTGCACTACATTGGATGCTCTTGTCAAAATAATCTAGAAAAACTTGTGGAAAAGTTTGTCTTTCCTTGTTGGAATCTTCTTGGATCCTAAATTAGACACCTTTTGGCCAAACTGGTCTCGGGAAGGCCAGGGTCAACAAGTGTTGAGGAAGTTTGTCTCCACCCAGGAATTTCAGAGAACCTCTGACCCCAAAAGGTCACTCAAGAGCTCCAGCAGCAAGATTTGGTTTCTCATGATCAGAATCGACCAGGATGGTCTGCAGGACAACTGCACCCGCTGATTAAAGTGAAACTCAGAACAACTCTTGATAATAGTTATGACATTAAATAAACAATACATTTAATGGTTAAATAGTCATTTGCATAACAATTATTCCTTTACCTGTGAAGCGTGCAGCTTTTTCTTTGTCAAATTACAGGCAGATTTGAGGAGTGCCCCATCTTGTGGAGATTCATTTTATTGCAGTAGATCTAAAGCGATTGATGGGTTGATGCAGTTGAATGTATTTTCAACAAAACTGGGCTCAGTGACACAGTCAGACAATTACCAGATTGTGACCAATTTCATTTTCAATGTTAAATAAATTGAGTGGTTAGTTTAGAAAGGTTTTTATTCTGTATGACTTAATTTTCTCATAGAGCAAAATTGAGAGGAATACAATAATTGCATGTCCTTGCCCCTTTGCATTCTGTCACTATAAGCCAGCTCTGATTAAGACACCAAATAAGCTTATAAACATTATAGTGAACAGTTAGACCCAAAGTGCGACAGCCAAATAACACTTAAGCCACAACAAAAACAACCTTTCCTCATTGTGGAAGGTTTTATTTTTTATTAAGTTCATTTGAAAGCAAAGAAAGCCAAACTCAAAGTAGAATCTTACACCAAACACTTGTAATTGCATCTCGTAACACCGTTTTACTCTAATTCCTTCTGAATCTAAAACCATCTTCTTTGTGTTTATTATCGGGGCTTTCCCTTCCACTCCACAAAGTGTAAAATGGTGCCGATATTTGAGACAATGGAGGCTTTTGTCAGTGTGCACAATTCACATTCCCTCTCTTTAGTCTTGCTTTCTGTTAATCAGTCCTCAGACAAAGAAGAGCAACAGCAGCAGCATACACCCCTGGGGCAAAAAAAGAAAAAAGAAGAAGGAAAAAAAAAAAAAAAAAAAGAGATCCAGCCTGGTTGTCTCCCCCTTCTCCAGCCCCTCCTCTGACTACAACCCTCATCCCTCCCTTCTAAACCCACTCCTGTCTCTGTCTCAGAGGCACTATATGGGGAGATGAAAGGGAATATGCAATGCACAGCCTTTGACTGCAAACTGTGCGGCCTTACGAGGGGAAGTTTACTTGCCTTGTCTGCGTTTTAGACATACTTGCTCACACCAAGCCAGCTGTTTATAGGAGGGGCTGCGGTCAGGTTGGAGGGAGACTGAAAAACCTAAAGATTACAGTCTTTGAAATCCAAAAAGGCCTGCAAAAACGAATGCATGCATGTATTTTCTGTACAGTTACTGTTTGAATGCACCTTTTTATAAGCGTGTGCAGGGAGTGTCCTTATTTGTTCTGGATTGCACAAGTAATCCAGCAGGGGGCGTTAAAGACCATTGAAACTTACCTCTTTGTATTCTTTTTTTCCTCATTCGGGTTATGTGGGAACATTACAGTGGGGCTATTCAAGGCCAAAGTAGGTTATTTCAGAGCACCAAAATAACTCGCAGCATACAGCAGTGAGGGCAGCCACCAGATAGTTGAGATAAGGTCAGTTCAACTTGGTAAACTACTAATGCACATATACAGGCTGTGTGCCCATTTGATCACAGAGAGTGGAATTACTTTGTATGCAGGAGTAATCTGCGTCTTCATGCATCAGTGAAATATGTGTCAGCCGTTACCTCATGTCCCCCCTCCCTGCTGCAGTCTCTCTTTTCTGAAATGATGTCTGATTTATACAGGATCCTGTCTGCATCGGGGAAAAGTCACCCTGAGGTCTGCAGTGCTCCACAGAGCCTGTGATACTGTTTGGGTGACCTGCTGGATGTGGGTGACTGACACACACACACACACACACACACACACACACACACACACACACACACACACACACACACACACACACACACACACACACACACACACACACACACACACACACACACACACACACACACACACACACACACACACACACACACACCACGCGGCACCCAGCCGTCGTGAGTTCCTCTGTGAAGGATAGTATGCATGCATCGTGACACGGAGGCCAGGCACGGTGTGTGTGACTCAGCAGTAGTGGTGTGTGTAGACGTGTGTGTGTGTGTGTGTGTGTGGATGATTCATTCTGCTGCTATAGTGATACTGCCCAACATGTAATTGAGGTAATCCAGTCGCTGTTCATTCAGAGCCTTTTCAGAGGGGAAAACAAACAATGGAGTCATAAATGTATTTTCTGAACCAAAATATTTAGAGAACCATTAAACATTAGCACAGCCATTACACATTTGATCTACATTTACTTGTGTGTGGAGGCTTTGCTCATCCATATAATCGGGTATTCTTCAAATCAGTTTTGGCACATCAAGGAATTCTTTATTTATTTATGTCATTTCTTGGCCAGCTCCCTTTGATGCCAAGTAGAAGCCCAATTAGTTAAAAATGTCCCATCTGTAGTTCAGATCTCGCTCTTCCTCTAAGAATCAGACCACCCTTGAAGAGGCAAAAAGATGCAACTGGCAAGAGGTTTAACGTACTTTCAATTACTTTACTTTTGTAATGATGTAAGCACAAACCCCTTGCTTTGCACTGTAAAAGCTCAACTTTGTTTGTAATTGTGTGACTGAGTTTCCTCAGTTTACTGTAGCTGTGGCTGTAAAAACAAACAAACAAAAAAAAACATACATAGGCTACGCATCACAGACATTAGATAAGCTATTCAAACAGTTTAGATAGAAATCAATTGCAAACATTTGAAATCATGTTCAGTGCAGCCTTTTGAGCATCCTAGAGCATGTCGGCTCCTTCTACCTCAATGACGCATTTGGCATCAGAACTAATGTGAATTGAATTCAGAACAGGAGCACTCGCAGAAAGCAGATGATGGATCCTGAAAGATTCTGTTCAATGTGTACAAAACATGGAGGATGCATCCAAAAACTCTGACTTGATTGGAAACAACAAATGCCAAGACTTGTTTCCCTGATGACATGCCACTTTCACCCTTTGCATAATGACACAAGTAAATAATCTCTTCTTGTTTTGGAGCTGACACCTTTCCATTCTTTTCTTAACAAAACCACAGTGTCATTTATATGCTATTGTCTTACATATGTGATTTTATTTATTTACATTTAAATGAAATTGTACAATGGACAATGCAAATATAATGTTCAGTTGTTTTACTTGTATTCGAGTACAATTAAAACAACGAAACACTTGCTGTCCTGTGTGAGTCCGTGTCTGCCTGGCAGTGACATTTCAACCTTTTACTCTTTAGTCAGCCCATCTTTTAGGCTTCTGATATCCCCTTGTATCTTGTATTCTGTGAAGCCGCTGCTTTCATTTGTTCTACAGTTTATGCGTGCAGCATGACGAGCCGACGACCGAAATATGGCAAGTGTGTTGAAGAAATGCCACCGCATGCGATTTTGGTATTTGATCGATTATTTTTATTAAGATTGACGTGGTTTGTTTGTTTAGAGCATGTAAAAACTGCTTAAATATTCCTATAGCAGAAGTACTCCTGCTTATTTCTTTTGAGTAACAGCACTATGTGTGTATATGATCAGTGTATTGTTTTATGGGAGAGCCTCAGTCTTAAAGAATCTCATAACACTTAATGCAGTTTGCCCGTTCCTGTTACAATTTTGCTTCACAGTCGGTAAATTCAGATAAAAGATATATTCCTGAATCACTGCAGTGACATCGTGTAAACTTTGTAAAGCGCTTGAAAACATTACCGTGTCATTTATCTCTTTGAGTCATACATATTGTATAGCTCCTTAAGTGGTTGTGTCAATTGAAAGGAAAGACTTATTGTCTGAGACAACAGTGGAGGCAGGGATAATTACAACAATCGTTACGCTGTTGACGACAATGAATGGAGAAGAAACCATTCTATGACAAGAGCTTTAAAATATTTACCTGCTTCGGCCATGAATACAGGAGTTTCTGTTATATGTTGGGCTTCACTGAACCCAGTTCCTAATGTTTTATATACAGAGTGAAAGATGTGTCAGATCTCTCTCGGCGTATCTCCCCTCCGCTGACAGAAAAGAAAAGTGAGAGGGAGGCTGAGGAACATGAAGAGGAAGAATGAAAGAAGCAAGATAAAGGTGTGTATATTTATCCTTTAGCTGAGTCACAAATCAAAGGGAGAAGTGGGGAGATGCTGAAGGTTTGAAAGAAATCACCGTTCACTTCATGCGAGAAGACGCTGGTCTGTGACGGTTGTGATAAAAAGTGAATATGTAAAGAATTTCTGGGTGATTTGCGCTGTGCAACCGAGCAGTAGTTGAAAAATGCTTGCTTCCTAACCCTAACCCTAACCCTAACCCTAACCCTAACCCTAACCCTAACCCTTAGCGCTACGTGATTGACCAGTGCTTGCATGATCGGTCAATGTATGCGCAATTGGCAGATCGCGCCCATCACGCAAAAGTGGAGGACATATCTACTTTTTTAGTGACGCTAGTATGTAGCCTTTTCAGTGGTGTACGGAGAAGCACGTTCGCCTCACACTGACGATATCCCCACAGTTTGCATATTGTCCCTGTGCATGTAAAACCGGGTCATTTGGTTTCATCCTTAATTTGTTTCAAGTTATTTCTTTGAACTAAATTGGCAGGAGTGACTGTGATAGTTTGTTCCACTCAAGGTTCAACCTTAAGTTGCATAAAGCAGAATAGAAGATGGATAAATACATGCAGTACAAATCAATGCCACACCTTACAGCCTTTATAGCCTCAGTTAATTTACAAAGCTTGTCCCGAGCCTCAAGGTACAAAAGACTCAGCAGTAAAAAAAAAAAGGTGTGCGGTGCAAACTATGAAAATATGAACATGATTAGTGCCATAGAATAGAACGCGCCAAATTATTTATGATTGCATTACTGACTATTTCTTCTTTTAAGTTTGAGTTGAAAGTGATCTAAATCAGGATCCAGTTTCTACAGGCAAAGAATTAGACTGTGGTCATCTAATTGATACTGATTGGGGATAACAAAACCTATTAAAAACATAAAACTGGTGCACCGTAATTACAAGGATCCACCAGTTAGAGTCCCAACAATCATTGATATTGTTTCTCTTTCTACAGAGAGATTTACAGGATAACTATTCTTTTGTTCCGTTGTCAGAGAAACTAGATGTTTATGGCTATTTTCCTTGCCCATAATAGATTCTCATTAGGTGGAGCCGTTCATCCGTGTTGTATCATGTGTTGGAAAACAGTGAAGGAAACGGAACAAAACTAAGCGGAGCTTTACCAAAGTATTTCTCAGATGATTTGTGCTCAGAGCCTGATGGAAGACTTTAAGTGGGAATCTATGTGTCATTAAGACACTCCATTCTTTCCAGCACAGAAACTGCTGAAAGACACACGGTCAGTTTCTCCCAACACATGGATATAATTTGTCGGAAACGTCGCCACGCTTTCCAAAGGAGAACATGAGTATTGGTGAGGTCTTGTACATTGTGTGTGTGTGTGTGTGTGTGTGTGTGTGTGTGTGTGTGTGTGTGTGTGTGTGTGTGTGTGTGTGTGTGTGTGTGTGTGTGTGTCCTCCTCTGCATGTTTCTGTGCAGGTGTGCCAGTAGTGTGTGTTGTGCCTGAGAGAAAACGTGCTCCAGTACAGCTGAGTGGGCGTTACTACCACCTAATCCATCCCCTTTTTCGTCCCTGACATCCTGCGCAAGCCCCTCCCACCTGATTGTGGCCGTGCACACTTTGCACGGGCAGTCAGTTGTGGGCCCGCCTGCATGTGTTTGTGTGTGTGTCAGTGAGAGTGTACATTTCACACGTGTGACCACCGTGGAGGAGGCCGGAGCCCTAAGCTGCTTTGCGAAGCTTAGGAGGGCAGCCGCTCGCTGGATACTACAACGGCAGTGCTCGCTACATGCCTGGAGGGGGTGACGGCATAGCTGAGCACTGAAGCATGGTGCCCAGGGTTTCACATGACAATGCAGAGTCACAGGGGCAGCCCATAGAAGTACCACACTGAACTGTACGAGGATCACTCTCGCAGCCTTTATTCAACACTCAAAGAAAGTGACAGCATTAATCGGCCAATAAAACTGAAAGTATTTCGGTGCATGCAGTAAATATAATGTGCTTTACTAGTCTTTGTGACATTTGTTGCTGAAATGTGACTAAAGCAGTGAGCGTGCACGTGGAAACAGGTTAAACTCTGAGCTGACACAGTTTGTTCAAGGATGATTAATCATGGTGCAGATGTACACCGCGCGCACACACACACACACACACACACACACACACACACACACACACACACACACACACACACACACACACACACACACACACACACACACACACACACACACACACACACACACACACACACACACACACACACACACACACACACACACACACACACACACACACACACACACACACACACACACACTGTAGTACTTGTCTGCAGGGAGAGTGTCCTGCAGGGACTTAATGTTCACTTCTGTTGATATCACACACAAGCGCACACTCTCCCTCCCTATAGATCCAGGCCTTGTCGAGAGCTGGAATATCAGGTTTCCAGTGTGTGTGCACAGTTTGTACTCACAGCTTCACCTTTGTTCCTCCTCTGTCAGCACACAGCAGCACTGCATCGCAACTCTCACTGCTGCTCTCTTAGGAAACACCAACCCAAGCGCTGGCAAAACCCTGTCGCCAGTGGATTTTGGGTTGCCAGGAGATAATTATCACAGGGGATTAAAAAAGCCTTTGTATGCATTGGAATAATTAGTAGCATGTGAGCAACAATAAATCCTAAAATTGTTTAAGCGTTTTTCTTAGCTGGTGCTGCTGGACTTCAGCTGGCCTGAGTATTTTAGGCTTGGCGTGTGGTTCATTCATGGTTTCAGACTATAAAAATGCAGGTTTTTTGTTTCTGTGAGTTCTCCTCCACTGTGGAACCCCAGATGACCCCTGTGTGGCGCCAGCAGAGGCTGGGCTCTCTGAACAAGGAGGAGGAGGAGGAGGGGGAGGAGGAGGAAACAGGACGTGTGCATAAAGGAAGTGAAATATAACAGAGTAAATTTATGAAGCAGGACAAAGAAGACAAACACATTTTCATATAATAGTGCAGCCACTTTCACTGGGAAGGAAAAGAACAGGGTATATCTGTTGAGTTTCCGGCTCTATTTCCCATGAAATTAAATTCTTTTGGCTTTATCTAATAAAGCCAGTGCTTGCAAGAAATGGTCTGCACAAGGAAAGAGGACCATGGTTGTTCTGTGTGCCTTTTGAAATGTGATCCCATGTAAGAGACGTCACACGGCGCAGCTCCTGGAATGTCCTGCGTAGACAGAACAAACTCAAACAGAGGCCAACACTAATCTCTTATCTCAGGCTGTGACACTTTGTACTGCGATGGCGTCATATTAGCACATATCTCCAACTTTTATCTGCCAGAAGCAGCAATATTGACATTTCATGGCTGGAGAGAGCCTTTGCAATCCAAATGTTAGAAATATGCAGCGTGATTTTGGGATGACACCTTTCTTCTCATCAGTTTTTTTTCCCTCATATACATATCTCATTTTAAATGCACGAAGACACAAAGTAGAGAATTCAAGAGGAAACGCATTCATTTCTCTAATGTAGATCTGTTAGTCTTGGTACACAGCATTAAACATCAGCTATATATCATCTTCTTTTGCTCCTCTGGGACTTTTTAAAACTCTTGTGTCATCAGGGGAGACATGTGGAGTTAGACAACTTAATAAAATGTGGCATTATGGGTCCAAAATGTTGTATATCTTTTGCTGTAATAATTTTGACTGAACTATTTTAGTCATTGTGTGAACAGATAATCTCCCTCTGATACAAAGGAAAAGCACAGAAATTACTATTTCATCAAATTTTAGATTTTTTTTTTGCCTTCATCCTCCATAAAAGTGGGAATATTTTTGCAGCTGATGGATCCTGGAGAGGATAAAATGGCAAAGATACTTTAGACTTTCACTCGGCATTAAGTACTGTGACCTTACATATAATCACAGATAGAGTTAAAACAGCAGTCAATGAAAACTAATCATTTAAACTGATTGTCATTAGTAGTACTTAGCTGTACTGTTAGTGAAGGGTAGTACCAGTAACTAGTTTGCTCTCTAATCCAATCGTTTCCATTCATGCTGCTCTTGCTTTTTTGTTTGCCTGTTTCGGCTGGATTGCTGCCCTGTTACCTGTTTGGCTCCGTTTTGGTTACACCAACCCCCTCCACTAGGGGCAGTGTCCTGCAGGCTTTCAACACAGCTTTTCCTCATAAGGTGCACAATGATTCTGTAGATACATGATGCAATCATTTTGAATATAGTCACACTGGGACTGGATCAATTCAGCTCTGATATGCAGCCATGCTGAGTGTTTTAGATAACAAAGGCATCAGAAGCTGTTTTTTTTTTACTCAAAGGAACAGTTAAGAGAAAAAAGGCCTGTAAAGTGATCAAATTAAAATGTTTTAATTATCCAAAGCGTGTGTAGTTGGGCAGCTCAGCTGTGCATTTCGTCGCTATGAGTATTATAACTGACCTCAGGTCGTGCACTCGCACATGTGAAGCTTTTAAACTGCACATGCAGAATCCTCCTGTTACACAAGGCAAT